>NC_062531.1:10919215-11219215 GCF_022655615.1 Tachysurus fulvidraco | reverse complement strand
CAAAGCTTTGGAGAAGCAAAAGCCAACAACAAAAAAGTGATGAGGATTTTGACAAAGGTAAACCAAGCAAAAAACCAAGAGTAAACAGTTAATAATATTTGGAAAGACACACTCATGTTTCTGTAAATGATGTAGAGGCTGGATGAGAGATATGGGATTTAAAAGGAAAGTTAAATGGGAAGAAGATTGGGAGGAAGAAACTTTCTTCCATAATTTGGTTATACTGAATTCTATTTTTCAGATATTTTCCCGCTGTGATCTCACTTTGATCCAGGAAGTGCGAGACTCCAAAGGTAAAGCCATTCCTGCACTGCTTAAGAACCTAAACAGGTACTCCTCATTTACCCCCATGTGTTAAACAAGTGTCAAATACTGTATTTAAATTCCTCTTTTATTTTTTTGAATAATATTTTTATCGTTTTGCCAAGGTTTGAAAAAAACAATGTGTACTCTCATTTAGAGAGTCAAAGACTGGGAAAGAACACATACAAGGAGCAGTATGTTTATATTTATAGGTAAGATGGATTATATGTTGTGCACAAAGGAATTGATTTATAAATATATAACATTCAGTCACATTCAGTCATAAATAGATGTAATTCCAAAATCATATTAAAACGTCTTGCTATGACCTCAGGAAAGATGTATTGCAGGTTCAGGAGCAAGCCTATTATCACGAACTGAAACAGCCAGAGCTCAATGACACAGAAATGTTCTCTAGAGAACCGTTCATCATAAGGATCCACTCACCCACAACCTGTAAGTGTGATAGATTTTATTTTATAATTAACCTATAAAAAATAGTTTGTTTTCAGATTGAGATGGAGTTCACAAAGAAATCATTTTGTACAGTGAAGGGATGTGGCTTACGTACACTATAAGTGTGTGGACACCTGACCATCACACCCATATGTGGGTCTTCCCCAAACTGCACAAAGTTGTAAGCACACAATTGTACAGAAAGTCATTGCATGCTGTAGCATTAAAGTTTCCCTTCATTGAAACTAAGCCCAAACCTGTTCCTGTGTGACAATTCCCCTGTGCAGAAACCCAAGTGAATACCTTTGGGATGATTTGAAATGCTGACTTTGCCTTGCCACAGGCCTCCTACCCAACAACAGTACCTGAACGACCTTACTAATGCTCTTGTGGCTAAATCAGCAAATTCCCACAGACACACTCAAAAATCTAGTTTCAAGACTTCCAATAAGAGCGAAGGTTATTATTACAGATAAGCAGAACCAAATCTGGGCTGAACTGTTCAAAAAGCACATATGAATTTATCACTTCCTATGTTTCTTCTGTCCTACGTTTCACTCGGCAAGTAATAACATTTAGCCAACTAATTGTGTGTGTGTGTGTGTGTGTGTGTGTGTGTGTGTGTGTGTGTGTGTGTGTGTGTGTGTGTGTGTGTGTGTGTGTGTGTGTGTGTGTGTGTGTGTGTGAGATGCAAGAAGAAAACCAAACATCTATATTGTAATGATCGTCTATATTTTTACATTTTCTATTTTTTTTTTAACTGAGGTTCAATTGCAAAGCTCCTGAAGAGTTAAACTTTCCTGGTTTGTGACGTTTGGTTACAGTTATCGTCAGGATATAACTGAGCTGCAGTGCTATATTTTAATGAAAAATTTCAAACATACTGTAACATACTATCATTTCATAATTAAGTAATGCAGCTTCAAATTGCTTTATATCAAGAAGATTGATAACTGATACATAATTAAGTATATACATATAATTTCATAATTTAAGCAAAAGATATTTTCATATTATTTATTAATGCAAATACTGGCAAATACTGAAACCGTAAGCTGTTACCATCCAGCTTGGTCAACACTATTTACTTGCATGAAAGAAATCTGGCTCCATCATGCACTATATCCTTGTTTAACCTGAAAAATTTTGGACTGAACAGTTTTCTCTGATCATTAGCAAAACAACTGATCAGTGACAATCTATTGCTGCTCTGATAATACACTTTAATACAAGAAACTCATGAGCGCCCTCAAGCTAGTGCACTAGCTACTGTGTGAACAAACGCAGCTCCATATTACTGCATTTCGTAATATGACTGCTAATTTTCCCTTGCAGATGTAAAAAACTTTATTATCATTGGTCATCACTCATGTCCAAAGAAAGCCATGAATGAGATGGAAGAACTTTTTGAAGTCTTTCAAGCTATCAGAAAGAAGTGGAAAACTGAGGTTCAGCAGTCCTTTTTAATTCAAAAATTAGATTCTCAAACATTTGAACTGTTATGGATTCTTAACATTTCAGATGTTTCTTGTTTTGTAATGTCATTGTAGAATGTGATGCTTTTGGGAGATCTGAATGCTGACTGTGGCTATATCACTATTAAAGGCCTGAAGAAACTAAGACTAAGAAATGACCCAAAGTTCCTTTGGTTGATTACTGATGAACAGGACACCACTGTTCGTGACAAAACACACTGTGCTTATGACAGGTATTACATGTAGCACAGCAAATACCACATGTTTACAATCTGCTTAGAAATATGACTTTAACACAATTTGGATAAAGCAAGTAAAGGTCAGTTCACTGTTCCTTAATTATATTTTTTAGCTAAGGTACATTTTATCAACCATAGTTAAATATAGGCTCCCACATTTTTGCTAGAAGTTGAAGCCTAGATAATTTGGTATGTGGGTGATGTAATCCCGGTAGTAAATGATTAATATTGCATAAAAAAGACAAAGCTTATTTGCTGCCATAACATTACAGTTTATGTCACAATACAAACATTTGTTTTACTTTTATTGTCATTAAAAACGTAACCAATTCAAAAGGTTGTCAGCTTACTGCTGCACATTCTAACTTTTCTAACATCTCTATTTTCCCTCAGGATAATTGTACATGGAAAAACACTGATTTCAGGGATTGTACCAGACTCAGCTCAACCCTTCAACTTCAAAAGCGAGTTCACTTTAACAGAACAAGAGGTATGCTATAGTTTGCTATGAGTTAAAATAAAAGATAAATTCATTACTGTTAAATGTAATCTTTGTCACAACTGGTTTCTTTTTAAGGCTTTGGAAGTCAGTGACCACTATCCAGTTGAGGTTGACCTAAAGTCCAGTCATCACCACCACCTCCGGAATGAGCTCTGAACAAAAAACCTACACTGTGTGTTGTTTTAATTTAAAATTTCAACCCATCCTTTCAGTGAACTTTGAACCCCTTTAAAAATCTGGGTTTCCAATTGCTACAAACTATTTTAATAATCTATTGAAATGTCCAGGCATGCAGTCATTTTTTCTATTATTTTCATCTTTTTATTTCTATTCTTTGTTTCATTTTCTGAATCCATAGTATATATCTCAGATCCTCATTATATATTTCTTTGGGTAATGCTCCCAACAAACACACTAATGGATCTAGGAGTATCTCCATTTCTAATATCTTGTCTTTTTTCCCAGAACCCTTGAAATATCAGACAATCCCAAAAAATGTGTGAGCTCCTATTTTTATGACCTTGTTATTTTAATGCTTTTATACAGCTGTTTCAACATTGGTGACTTGTAATAAAATAGTTTACCCATTATTTGGTATGGCTTATTTTCCACCACATAATACAGTCATACAGTGACATTGTATATAAAAACAGACATTAAATCACAACATGGTTATTTTTTTCAGAATTGAAAGATACTGTAAATAAAATAACTCATCATTTTATTTCTATATGATAGCATATGTTTACGTCTTGAGGTGTCTATTAAACTGGAGAATATAAAGTTCACCAACTACAAACACTGACAGGATGAAATAAAGCAGACATGTTTGCAGGGCTAGTTTTTGCAGCACGCATGTACAGCTGTTCCTGGTACTGAAAGAGGATGTACCTTTTCTGGGGTACGCAGTTGCATGCGTTTGAAACCACAGCTCAATCAGATTTTACTCAACCAACGAAGAAAAACAGGTAATTTCATGATGGGTGTTTATTTCAGATAAACACCTATCAACTTTTTTGTAATATCATTAACCAGTCCAAAGTTTTTTTTAACTGTAAACTCTTAGATTAAGGTATTTTTTTGCCTATGTGTTTACAGAAGGTATATGGAGGATGGTAACATTTTCATGACCTGATTTCAACAGGAAGTGACTGAGACAAAGAAGTAAGCATTTCATTGAGCACAACTTTGTGCTCAAGGCTTTAAGAATCACATGAAATTTGTCAAATGAAACTACAAGTTACAGTTTTCAACAACAAAAATGGAGCAAAATATTGTGGATTTGCTTAAGGATGCATTTTCAGGTAAGAATAAACCGTTTTGTACAATTTGTAGAATCAGTTTTAAGTCTGAAAACCTAAAACTCAAACCCTTCAGGCAAACCCTTAAAAGTTCTGTAAGGAATTCAACAAAATAATGTATTCCCTATCAAAGAAGAATCTTAATTAATATATTAATTTAAAGTGTGATTATGTAATATAATGCTGATTATATATACTGTACATTTTTGGGTCTCCTTTAGAAATTGATTTTGAGCATCCACCGTCAGACGAGGACAAGAACACTTCACAAACAGCGCTAGTTATGGATGAGGATATAGAAGATGTGATTAATGCTAGTAAACTCTGGACTTCAGAACAAGGTTCAGATGAGAATTTCACTACTGTTTATAAACAAGAAGAAAATGAAGCAAGCTCTGATATCTGTGAGAATGAGTCAAGTGTTTTATTGTCTATCAACACACAGGCTACATATTGTTTCTCTCATGATGAAATAAATAATGATCGGGTTGTAAACATGATGATGGCAGAAGCACAACAACTAAACCATGCAGCTGGAGAGTGTACTGCAGAGGAAGGAAACATGCAAAGTGACATAGAAGCAGATGTTTCTGAAAAGGATCTCACAGAGGAGGAACATATTGAAACGTTGAATGTAGAATATGAGCCACAGATGTCACCTCCAATGTCCAGAGAGTGTCAAACACCTGAAGAGATGTCATTCAGTTCGGATGAAGAATTACCAAAGAACTACAGCACGACCCGATCTGAATCTGTTGATAAGAAGGAGGAATCTTTCCTTGCAACGAGTCCAAATATCCCTGACAAAAATGTCAAAGATGATATGAAAGAGTTTACAGAGGAAGATCAAGAACACATCGAGGAAAGCCTTGCAGATTATCCATCGGATTTATCACACAGTGAAAGTGAAGAACCTGCTGAAAACGCTACAGCGCAGCCGTTCACCCGAACAGGCCTCAGCCCTAGTGATAATCACGCCACAAACATGATAGAAGAGGTGGTCGATGCAGAACATGTGAACTTGCAAAACAAAGACAGTCCTGACCTGGATTATAATTCTGGAATTAAGGGCGTGGAGGTTGAGCTGATCTCTGCATCAGTAGATGTTGATCTGTCTTTCCAGAGAGGGAGCTTTGATGAAGATGATGTACAAGAATATTTAACAAATGATATAAAGACAGAGGAAGATGTAAAGAATATGGAGGATGCTGGAGATCTAAGTGATGTTAGTGATCAAACAGACAACATCAGTGAGAGTAGCAGTGACGATCGAAGCTCAAGCCGAGAAGAAACGAAATTTCTCTCATCAGTAAAGCAGGAAGAGGAAAAGAATCATGTTACACAGTATAACTACTCAACAGAGGACATGCTGAGGATGGATAATGATATTGGTTACATATGTAAAAACACAGGGGACTTGGATGCTCTCAGTTCTGAGAAAAAGGACGTGAAGCAGTTATTATTCTGGGAAAGTGGCTTCACAAACCCAAGCTCATGTTATGAGGAATCCAGTACCGAGCTATGCCATAGCATAGAACCAGTCCAATCAGACACAGCCCTAAAAGACCATGAAGTATCATCTCCAGAGGCTTCAGATAATGTAGAGGACACCAAAAATGCAATAACTGATGTTTTGTGGACCTCATCACTGCTCCTGGATGAAGACAACCTGCACATAGAAGAGTACGACTGGGATTTGACTGGTGAAGATTCATTTGCAATCAATTCAGTCGAAGGAGAAAACCAAGAAAATGAAGAAGACTTAGACATGGAAGAGTTAGACATTGATGACAATGAGGAAGAGAACGAGAGGGACTGGGAGCTGGAGAAAACTAGAATTGAGGCATTTTATCAGTTCTATGGAGATCAGGCTGAGCCAGATGGTGAAGTGGGTAAGTGCTACTGAGGACACACATCTGTTTCCCTGGTTACCTTTCTGACATTGTTGAAATTGTGATTGATTCTTTTTAGGCAGGAACCCTAAGGTTTCCTTTCTTTTGGATCAGGAATCTTCATCATCAGAACGTGAAGAGGATTCTGACAGGTAATAATCTTTTATGTTAGTGGTGTAGATAGTCAACTTGCAGGGATATTGAAATCTTATTCCTCAAAGGTTCTTTGGATAGATAATGGTTCTACTTTTTCTTCTGTAAAATCCTCTGATGTTGGATTATATGTAACTGTTAAGGCTTCTCTCAGAAGAACAAACCAAACAAACCATTGTGTTTAATGGATTTTTTTTTAAACTGCATATGTACCCGATTGACCTTGTTGTTTATTCCATAGTACTGAAGAGGAACTGGACTCAGATCTAAACATACCAGATCTCAACACATCAAAACCAGAGGTACAGTAGTCAGCATAACATGTCTAAATAACTTGATTATAGCCATGACATGTGATCATGCAGTGTTTGAGGGCTCAGGTTCTTGTTTGTGTTGTAGTATCACAGCGAGTCAGATGATGACCCCCTGGAGAACCCTTACTACCTTGAGAGGTCAAAGCTGCAACCAAAGGAACAGCAACCTGTGAATGTACCGGTGAAGCAACCTCCCCAGAGAAACAAGGTAAAAATCGGTACTGTTGCCATCAGTTCAATTTTAAATATCGAATGAGAAACAATTTCATCCTTTTCAGATTCTTTGCAACCATTGTGTTTGAGGGGAAAACTGTTTGTTATCCATTTCTGATCCTAATTTATGTAAAAAGAAAAATGACTAGTTTTAGATTCTTTTCATATAAGAGCACATCCTGCTTTATTCTTCTCATACCAAAGCAATTTGCTAAAGCAATATTTCATTTATCAAATAATGATACATCATACTTTTGTTCAATTTATACTTGACTATTCACTAAACACGACTGTTATTACTTAGATTTTAGTAATATAACTGTCGAGGTCGTAAGTTCAGAAATGCCTTGCAGAATCTGCAAAATTTTTACAAATTGAAACACAATAAGAAGAATATTATTAGATAAGAAAAACAATACTTAATAATAAAATGATAATTCATATGAAAAATAATAATTAAAATGTTTTATTTTTATTTTGTTCTGAATTTGGTTTATCAGCATCTTCATATTTGACCCTTTTCTAACGGCAGTTACATGACTTCAAGATCCAAGACTTGTAAACATTCACTGATGCTTATGAAGGCAACAAAAAACATTAAGAGCCCGGGCGTGTAAACTTCTGAACAGGATCATTGTGTAAATTATTATTTTGTGTACTGGGAAACGTAAATATCTTATGTAGCTTCTGAAGAGCAATACAAAAGTTCAAAAGTTTACTTCCTCTTGGCTCTTAATGCATCATGTTGCTTTCAAGAGAATGAGTGAATGGAGTTTATAAACAAAATGATAAACTATAAACAGTCAATAACTCTATATTCATAGCTATGTATGTTCTGAAAATTATCACGTTAGAAAACGTCCTTTAGTTGAGTAAATAATGACCTGCAACCAGCTGATGCAATTTTATTTTCATTAAAAAAAAAAAAAAAAAAGATTATTGTTTTCTTTTATTATCTAGTTATCTCAGTACTTCTGACATTTATACTCGGACACTGAAGACTTCTTCCAACAATGTTAAATTAATGTCTGATCACAGAAATTTCACCATATAAACAGTTTGTACTTGACCTTTGTAGCACTGTCACAACTGTGCGTTTGTAGAAGTTAATCAACACCTTCTTATCAACAGATCAAGAATTCAGCAGTGCCATAGTGTGAGGATTTAACAAACAATCTGTGGATAAACATTGAACAGACAACCTCACTCATGCATTAGTATAGTACTGTCAGAAAAGTGAACTGTTCAATCGATCATTAAACTTCTCTATGTTTCTGTCTATCTATCTGCAGTGTCTTGCTGTGCTGAAGTCCACCTTAGCGTTTGGCCTTCTGACAGCAATAGGCGTCGTATCATTCTGGTGGGCAACAGAAAACATGGAACGGAGTTACTGATTCTCAACTTATTGTTCCTGGTTGAGAAAACAAAAACGTGAATCAGCATTATACTGATTATATAATATATTATATTATGTAAATGTGTGTCTTACCTTTTGGGTGTAGTTATAAAGGCAAAATGGGATGTTTTCTGAAATAGTTTAGTAATGTATGTAAAATAGACAGTAGGCAAATTCAGTGTACTTTGGACCAACTTTATTTCTCATTAATATTGCAGCTTTCCAACATGCTCTAGAAAAAAAACATTTTAAATGTTATAAAAAGTTTTTTTGCCTTAACATAATAGCTCTTGGTCACTTTTAGTGCCACCGGTTTGGGCATCAAAGAAAAGATTTTAGTTTGAATGCAAGACGTTTTTAGTATTATCTACTGGCACAGAATCCTGTAATACCGATATCACTGAAGTCAGACTCCTCTAAACATGCCATGCAGTTAGTGTAAAAACCTTTACTGGGACTGGAATACTTCGAGGGGTCTTTAGTAACGCATAATGTATGATTAGTTGTGTCATTACTATGAAACCAAAATTCGTTGCATGTGGACTAAAACTTAGGTCTGAAAGCTTTGCTTGTATGATTATGCTAATAATAATGCTTTTACTTACAGAATGTGGAATGTTGGTATATATATCACAAGCTGCCAGTCAAAAGTATGTTAACCACTCTTTCTTACAGGTTTTTTTTATGTATTTATAACAATAAATATAAGACGTTTACTTGAATGATGAGTAACCTTTGATCAGATTGGAATTTCGATACAGATTGGCATGGTGTTGCTTCTAAGTTAATCCAGATAATGATTATAATAAACATTGAATGTAAAATGTAAACATTTTTGCCTGTAAAAACTCCTGTAAGTGTATCAATAAAAATAAAGTACATGCTAGATTTATAAATATTTTGCAGATGGAAGTAAAAATGTGTAAATTTAAATCGTGCACAGAAGTGCTATCTCGGTATCTTTGGTTGGGGTAATCATTTTAAAAAAGTTTCCATTAAACGCAGCACACAAATTCATATATTATTCTTATGTTTGTTCATCGTTACAGTCTCTTATGTTGTGTATAAAATAAATAAAAGAAAAATAAACTAATAGCAAAAGCAAGCATACTGTCAATAATACTTATTATTTATATACAATCAATAAGTAAAGTGCTTCTAATATTGCCTTGGTAATAAGCATTGGTATCATAACTATACATAACTACATTATTACAAACAAATGACCCATGAGATGAATAACTCATGCCAATACCTGCTTACATGAAAACATTTTTTTTAAGTCTGCAAACAAGACAAATGTCTTGATTTATGAGGCCACAAATTAGGTTCATTTCTTTTTGTTAAAGTAACTCCCTTGCCAATGTAATATTACCAAATAGCAAGTGTCCAATGAGTGGATCGTGTTCATTAGTTTCTAAATGTGTTATTTTAGTCCTCATGCATTAATATCCACATTGGGTTCTTTGATTATGTTATTGTTCTTATTATCCACTCAAGATCTGAAGGCTCTTGTTGCAATTTGAAGGCTCCTTTAGGCATTTTCTTCTACTTCAGACCTGGCCAACCCCTGTCTCCGAATGCCACCTCACCTGTAAATGATAGAGGTGAAGGAGCACCAGGTGTGTAAAGTTCTGAGTCTGTGTCTGATTCCCCTTCAGCCAAGTAGGGTCTGATACGAGTACAGAAGGGTATTCCTCTTCCTCCTCCAAACAGTCCAAGATTCACTGGAGGAAGAAAATCCTCCTCCTTGGCTTGTGAGATGCTGAAGCCACTGAATGAGCGGTCTAACTCCTCGTGGTCCACTGAAGGAATGGAGAGGGATGTGTCGCTGTCAACACCTGTTTTAGGTCGTGTGTGTCTGTGTCGCCTTTGCCGTCCGCCATCCCCGCTGTCATGTGGTGGTGGAGGTGGGATACGGTAAAGTGATGGGTCATCAGTGCCTGGTGATGCCCCACGGCTGTTATTCCAAAGAGGAACATTGAGTGGCTGCTCGCTCGGCTGATTCCAGGATGTGGATGGGCGGCACATACTATTGGCAGGTGTCCCAGTCGGGCTGGGCTCCGGGTTATTCTTCTCTTCATTTTCATCCTGCACCTTCTCAATCTTTTCTTCTGGGCTATGGTAAGGTGGTGCTGGATCAGCCATCTTGAAGCCCAGCAACGCCTCAGTTTCAGAGCGTGGAATACCCATACGTGTGGTGTACACATTCACCAAGAAGTCAAGTTTGCGGTCCATCGCAACCACCTGAATGGCCAAAAGTTGTTCTCAACAACTGAGTCGTTCTCAACAAAGTTTTTTCAGTCATATTTGGAAACTGGTTCCCTATGTGCCATCACTAATACCACACCAATTAATATACATAAAAACATAAATTAAACAATTAAAAAAAATGTTTTACCTGTTTCTCCATCCGGAAAAATCGTCCCATCATGCTGGGGTCATTTTCCTGAGCCATGTCACTCTTGGGTTTCTCCTTTTCCCCTGATGATACTCCCTTGCCCACTATCTGGTCCACCCTGACAATTCATGAAACAATCTCTTCTAGCTAGAGCTAAGATACTGGGTATCTTCCTCACAAATATTTAATATGCAAAAAAGCCACATAAACAACAGTGAAGTGTACTTTGTATTAACAAATAAAAGGGATGCAAATGTTTAAGAATATGCTCTGAATCATGCGGTGAAAAGTTCTTGGTTATATGGAAGGACATAATGGTCCCTGGATGACTTTGCCTTTTTCTTTCTTTGTTTCCTTTTTTTTTGCAAATGAAACATGCAAAACAGTACTGCAGTGTTTATCATTATCATGCTCTCTATGTCACACACAAAATCTGATGAAAAGGGTTAGTGTCACAGTCTCTGCAAGAGCAAGATCGGAGAAAGTATTAAACCATGACTCCATATTCCAATAATGTTTCCTTGTGCCCTCATCAATGTCCATTGGTCATTGGTACACTTTAGGAACTAAAAAGGTATTGAGATTTTAAACCAATTGTGTAGCCCCATCTAAACCTGTAGCTGGCATGCCCGAATATGTTGGTGACAAAAGTTCCTTTTTGACCAACATCCTAAACAAACATTGGTCAGTCTTGTAATACATATCAGGCAAAACTGCCACTAACCATATAAACAACTTCCAGCTTACTGAAGCTTTACCTCAGTCAGTATTTATTCATGAGAAAACACATGGTTTATCTATGTGGGTATTTTCTTAATCTGATTTAGTTATCTGTAATTTCCCATGTCTGGCCTTGGTTAATGAATAATCAAATTTATGTATTATATTATGCTAATTATTTACAGATTATTTTTGTTGTAGTTATAAAGATTTAAAGTCCTGCTTTAAATTAGTTGTTAGGTTTTAAGAGTGCACATGTGCAATAGGTGAATGCAAAATATGGGATATATACTGTAAATCCTGTAAATATCTTGTAATATACATTAAATATAAATATAAATAGATTTAGATTCCTGTTTAAAAATAGTTTTGTTGTATACATTATTTCATGCTTCACATCATGTGATATGTCTCATACTGTAAATCTGGCTAGTTGTAGACAAAATGATGGACTAGGCTAAATATAAGTGTAAACAACCTTAAAGCATAACTGATTACATTTTAAAGTCAGAATCTTTGGTTTGTAATGCATGTGGTTCTTATTTAATCAATTATAAGTAATCAAGGTGCTAAACTTATCTCAAAATAAGATTCTGAGGATGGATTTTACACAAGCCTAAATCAATACAGTAAAACATTAATACTAATGCATTTCCATAAACAAAGACTTAATATTGTAATGACTGGGAGAAGGATTATGAAGCGTATAATGTCTGTACATCAGGAATGCAAGTGCACCTCAGTTTCCCACAAGAAGGAAAATGTATCTCAAATGTCTGAATTGTTTGAGCTAGTTTTAGGTGTTGTGTAGTTTTTTGGAGTGAATATAGCTGAAACTTTGCTGAAACCTGCCAATCCTGGTTAATGACATTAGCTCTTCTGTATGCCTCTTTACTACTTTAAAAAATGCTGATGTAAAACACCCCTGTGGTATCACTTTAATACCACTCTAACCTAGCTGCTAGACTGTATGCTGGATGATTGTGTGTTGTCGAATCTCGATTTTCTGTTAAAGGCTTATATTGCGAGACTGTCGCATACAACATATGTCAAGTTTGATAGCCTCTTGACTAGTGCACCTCCTGTACTCTTGCTGCAAGTGATCGCTCTGTCAAAGTGGACAAGGTCACATGGAAAACAATATTGCAATGCAGAGAGATCCACCCAGATGAGTGGTGAAGTATTAACTACATTTAATTCCAGCCATGTCATTGCAACACCTTTGACATAATACCTAGAAAAAAGGTATTAATAAATAGAACAAATGAAGAATGTTCAAAATTTATTACCTGGTACCATGCCTTATGATGCTTCATGCTTCACTGATTCTATTGTTTATGGTTGGGTTAATTTTCCTTTTCAAATGCAAGAATGGCATGCATAAATGTATTAGTCCCCCACTAATTATTTTTGCAATGCTGTTCAATAATGGGCAAACTGCAAACCGCTTGTGCCTTTTGATTACGTACTTCTTATGGCGAGGGGTCGAAGGGGGTGGGGGGCCCACAATCAAATCTATCCTGCCAAAGTACATAGAGAAGAAATGGGGCAAAGCATCATGAAGCAACACATGGATAGCAATCACAGTGCTCCACAGAGAACCAAGGACAAATAAGTGAGAATATATTCCATGCCACATTTGACATGAGATACAGGCAATGGTTATTTGCTGTTGGAATATATTTAATATGTGTGGAAAGATGATTTGATTTCACAACATATATATGGATCTTATTTGAGAGAGAAACTGAATTTTGGAATGTGAGAGAAAAAAAATTGGGGCAGTGAAACTTTTATCCATTCTTGCATAATATAATTTTTTTTCTGGGTGCATGGCTGCTCAGAGATGAGTGAATGTGTCATGGATATGACAGCTCTAATCCACTATATATAGTATAGAATCAGAGAGTGTTTATATTGTGTACATTGTGTAACCACCAGAGGGCGCTGTGCCTGTGCCTTTCAGAAGCAGTTATAGATCATTTAAAAGGCAAATTTTTGCGTACATAGAAACCATATGTACAAGATCTCTGAAGTTATGAACCCAGTTGTTATGTGAAAGTAAATGCAGCTGTGGATGGACGTTGGTCTTGCCTGGACTGCAGGTTCTTGATGCGAGAAAGCATGTCCAGATGGCCTGCTGAATACTGCTCAATCACATCCATTACATCATATGGCCTCAAGCTCTCTTTAAACCGTCTCTTAGACACCAGGAAACGCATGATACTAAGAGCAGGACAAGCACATCTTCTCAGTTAAAGCAGCATTATCAACAGAAGTGACATCACTAGATGTGACATTACAAGAAAAGAGAAACAATTAATAATATTTGGAGACCAGTGTTTTGTAAGATTACAGTGCTTTGTATGAAAACATGATTACAGTTGTACTTATAGGATATATATATATATATACACACACACACACACACACACACACACACACACACACACACACACACACACACACACACACACACACACACACACACACACACTTGTTGAGGCCTTATAACGACAAGGTCTCAACCAAGAGACATGTAGTATTCAGATCAGAAGATAATCTGAGACAATAAATGATGCATTTGGACTGTATATTGCATAACTGATATGAAACTGATATTTATTGCTATTAATTTGTCAAGGACTCTCTTTAATATAGAAAATGTTTTATTAATGTTTTTGCACACAGTGGTCATAACTCATCTTTTAAAACAGAAGCTGGTCAATAATAAATAGTCAAGTAGTTGTCACTGACATCAAGTCCACAAACAATTACTGAATTTATATAAACTATTTAATAACCTGGTGACTGAAAACCTTCACAAATATTATTAAAAGACAGCTCATCTGTCCATCTCTTACCAGATTCCCCTTATGGTGGCTTTCAGTGCAGGAGACAGATCTTGGAGAAAATCATAATTTCTATCGTCACCAAAGTCCTCTGGAAGACTTGCTTCTATAACACACAAATACAAAAAAGCTCTTAAAAACTAATTAGACTTTACACAAGTGTGCTTTTCCAGTTCTACTATTAGGCAATAATCTCAATATTAAAGCACAAATGCTCAAGAGTACAATCAAGTCAAGTTATTACTTGATAGATTTGTATATTGCATAATTATCTTTTAGGACATGCGTCATTGTTCTCATCCTAAGACTAAATTGCATTATTAACCATGCACAAAACACTTACCTGCCGTAATGGATGTTAAACCACACTATACACATAAAAAGACCCACGGCAAGACACATTTGGACTCGTTTTCTACACTACTGCCGGCTGGCAAGTTCAGATGGTAGAAAATGTAACAGGAATATTTTTATGTCATATGAATTAAGATATTAATATGAGTCATATGAATCATATGGTATGAGTCATATAAATTCTACATAAATTCTACAATTCAAATGACATAATAGTCAGTGAGTCTTTGATAAAGTCACTGAATATTGTAAACAATTAAAGTTGTTTCCTCCAAAAGCACAGAGAGACCCTCATGCAGGTAAATGCAAAGAATTTGGTCGGGGTGGGGGTGAGGGGGGCAAAAAGACAAAATATATTTGTTTGCAACACATTCAGTCATAAAAACACATTAATTGCAAACTGTATCATTGCATCTTGTAATACCTTTAATCAATTAAAGTAATTGATGATTAATAACTCTGCAGATTTTGCATATTCAGGCGTCTCTGATATTATTTCATTACTAGGATTGGCCTTTCCAAACCTCTGTTGGTAATACGCAGGACTCAGCAGAGTTTATGACAGAGAGTGTTGCATGCAAAGCAAATCTTTTTAATGCAAGCTGCAACTCAGTAATTAAAAAGCCATTTATAGACATGCAGTCTTCTCCTTCTTCAGTTGCTCCTAGGTGCGCTTGTATTATTGTGGCTTAAAGTAAAAGCACAACCCTATAAAACATGATTTGTCTTACTGATCAACCCCTCAATTGCTGCCAAAATGTGGAGAGAGAGAGAGAGAGAGAGAGAGAGAGAGAGAGAGAGAGAGAGAGAGAGAGAGAGAGAGAGAGAGAGAGAGAGAGAGAAATGGGAAAGAAATGGTTAAAAGTTTCAGATGAAAATGGTTTAAAGAACCACATGTCATTCACAAGTCATGCAGACATTATGTGACTAATTATTGCCCTTTATGAATGAACACATCATGATTAAATGATGTCATGGCTTTGATGCTGAAAGTGAACATTTTGGGCCACATTTTCAAAACAAATTACTTTCATCTATTACTGTAGAAGTCCATTAACTCCCCAAAACATTTATGTTTGAGGCAGTAATTGACTAATAAATCAGTTGCAGTTACTACAAATAAATATATATATATTTTTTACAGCAAACTGCAATGTCATCTGGATGCTTTCTGGATCATATTTCTGGATCACAGCCTAACCTGGAGATCTCTTCATTCCAAGGTCTTCATCCTGCATCTCAATCAGCACTTTTTTCAGTGAAGAGAAATGAGAAAGGAAGCGATGAGAGTGTAGACTGTAAGCAGGAAGAAATGAAATATAAAATATATTTTCTTTAAGCTGATCACAGCATGGCATGAAGATGCAAAGAAACTAACTATTGGAGGAGAGCTACTGTATTCAAATTCTTGTGCCTAACCCGTGGACCAGTACAGTCAATGAAAACATGCATGTTAAAAATAATTAGGCTTTAACTGTTTTTTATATAACCAATGCTAATTAGTAGACCACAGTATATCTGACACCATGTGTTGAATGTGACAGATCATGAGAAAAAGTGACAGCTGCTTCTGCCAGTCTGCCAGTCTGCCAATACAATGTTATTATACATATAGTACCCATATACACAAGACCAAAAATTAAACACAGTTTGTGTGTGTGTGTATATATAGTTCTGACCTTCTGAGGTCCTTCCCTCTTTGCTCTTAAAGGAATGTCTGGAGCGGTTTCGCTCAGTGAAGCTCCAGCTCTTTGGCATTTTGCTTGGACTTTCTTCTGCTCCCTCATCCGCTCCAGGTGATTTTGTCTCCTTTCCACCTGCACTCTTAGAAGGGCTGAGGAATGCTTTCTCTTTTATGCTCGATTTACGGCTGTGTGAGAAGCATTTTTGGAGTATACAAGTGAAACAGAAGTAAAGAAATAATCAATCAAATCATGCCAATAGACATGATAACACAGTGCGAAAGAACTGCCACATACAGTAATCCTGTGAATTAAATAGAAAACCTAACCTTCTGTATGGTGGAAACATGATTCATAATGAATACATGCTAAAGTTTTTGAAATATTTAAAAGAGGCTTCTATTAACATTTTTTTCATCTTGTTTAGACTGACATTTAGTTGTAGTTTCACTGTAGCTGTGTGTCAAAACCTGTCATTTTGGACAACAGAGAAGCCAAAAAAATGCTAATCTATAATATGCATGAACTAATGTTGTATGAGGTCAGAATGTATGTATTTTTTCATTTGCTATCAGTGTCAATATTCAAATTACTCCATACATTAATACAACAACAATATAACAATAAATCCATTTTCATTAAGACATTATTTCAATGGCTCTATGACATTTTCATTTCACTTTGTATAACTGCTTCTATCCATATTCATATTTACACCAAATATCACACAAAAACAAGGAAAAAGAAATTGTAATGAGGCTTCTCAATGTTTACGCCATGCAATCTACATCCCCCTCATGCTGCCACAGCCACGTATAATGCATTGACAAAAGAAACCATGCACATTATACAGTAGCATGCTGAAAGTGTTTGTATGCAGACCATGCTGAACGTGTGTGCTTTACGGACTTCATATGTTAGGTCTCTTATTAATAAATAATAATAATAATAATAATAATAATAATAATAATAATAATAATAATAATAATAATAATAATAATAATAATAGACATTATGTAAAAGAAAAGAAAAAAAGGTCTAAAATACCTAACACATTGATCAGGTGCACGATTGTCAAGCTTGCCTTAAATTACTGCTGAAATTTGATTTGTGTCAAGTCATTTCAGAAACTAAGACAAACTGTGAGGTAAGATTTGTACAGAGCTTGCCATGCCAAAGATGATAACACAGAAATAAGTACAATTTTATAGTTTTGTTGATTTGTAAAGTGAAATAGTGTTGGGGTTTTTTGGTTTGTACTTGGGGCAGCAGCTACCATATGATTAGATTTTAAATGTCATTTAAATATGATAAATACAGATACAACCGTGTCATTCATTACAAGATTACCAGCAGATTGCTAGCTTACAATAAAGCTTGCTAAAAAGGCAAAATAGAAGGATATATTGTCTAATGACACAGAAACTATCTGTATTTTACACAGCTCTGAGCATTTTATTCAAAAGAGAAAGAGATTCCCAATAGAGGTTTTGTATAAAGGTATAACTTTGTTTAATAACTGGTTAACGTTTGGGCTATTTTTTGGTATTTACATTTTACTACACATAATTCACAAAACCCCATTGGGCAACTTTCAAGCTGTTGAAAGGTCTCTTGAAATGTTCAGGCTGTGCCATAAGCATCTCTCTTGCAATTTCTCTCTCTTTCTATCTGTCTATCGGTCTATCCTTCTAACATTTCCTCTCTCCCATTCTGTATTCACTCAAAGCTAAAATTCTGATCTGCATAGTGATCATAGGTTACATATCAGACCAGAATCTAACTGGCCGCAACACAACTGGTGAAAAGGGAAAAAACTGGGTGTTGAAATATCTCCAAAAAAGTGGCACTTGACATATTTACCTTAAAAAGAATAACTTGAAAATAGGGTCAAAAATGAGAAATTATAGACAGGGAAAAGACATAGATCCAAGTGCTGGAGAGAAATCTGGACGTGCAGATGTTAGTATCTGTGTGCTACGGTACCTATTGGTTCTCGGGCAACACCCACAGAGGGTGTCTTTGTGTGAAAGCTCACTACTGCAAGTGTGGTTCAGTGGGTGGTGAGAGACACAAGAGATTGTACAAGGAATAGTCAAAATGGTAGAGGCTATAATTAAGAGATAATTTATTGAGAAGACAATGAAACTTTTATAATATGAGCTGCACTTAATATTACAGTACAGTATTTCACAGGGTATTTTACTTGTCAAAAGTGTACAGTTCTAGTAAAATCAAGGAATTCAATTAATCTTTGCAACCATTGTTAACTCCATAATGCGGTATAGATAGAAGGCGTTAAATGTGTGTATCAGGAACTCTACCTTGTAAATACATAAAGCAGTACTGTAATATAAAATGCTACTTCATTGAATCTATCTATAAATGTTTTGTATAACAGATATCCAGAGAGAAACGCATGGACTTTGCATTTATTTGCAGAATAATGCTGATGCACAGACCTCCCAAAAAATCTGTGACATGAATCATTTTTGTAATGAGTGGGTTATGGGAATTGACGTTCAAAAATCCCATACAAACTTTAGTTATTTAACCAACCTGGGAGAAGCTTCAGGCTGTGAGTCCTTTCTTTGGTTTCAAAAAAAAAAGAAAAGAAAAGAATAATAGAGAGGGAGTTGTGAGAGTAGTAATGAAGTACTGATTAATTAAGAAAATAATTGTGACTAAATTAAAACTAATATCATCTAAAATAACAACAACAAAAAAAGCACTGATTAATGTTAGCACTATGATTTGAAGCAAGCCATTTAATATTACAAAAGAAGTGTCACTCCAACCTGAATCCAGATTTGCCCTTCAGACTGCGCAAGAGGTCCAGCTGATTAAAAGGAGGGATCAGTCTGAGGACACAGGTTCACACAATACACACTTATTAAAGAAAATATAACTATAACATCTTTTTATATGTGTATGTTATATGCAAAATACATTTAATTCATGTTTGTTTTATTACAAGATATTACAAAAAAAAGTCTTATTTTTATATTTTAACAGTTTTCCTGTTAGAATCAATTCCAACACAAACAGCCTGATATACTCACTGGATCTAAAATGAAAAATGTTTGTACTAAGCATTTGTACATAATCATTATTTTCACTATATATATATATATATATATATATATATATATATATATATATATATATATATATATATATATATATATATATATATATATATATATAGTTGTTTTTTAATCACAAGCCTTTATCAAATCTCAGTGTAATTTTTGGTCATTCCACAAATGTACCAGACATACCAGTAACAGCAATCTAAAAAATAAAACACAAATATTTATTTGATTATTGTTTCAAGATCCATGCATGAGAAATGAGACAAAAACAAGACACTGGTCTTGTGTAATTGTCAGAAATAGCAAATTCACACTTCATAACCAAATTACGTTTCTTCTGCTTCATTGCATAGAAATCAATGTATAATAATGAATAAACTGAAACAGAAGAAGTATGTACTAGGCATAAGTCTTGCTTTAAGTATGGCTTTCAAATAATGTTGTGAAATGATTATAGACACGATGAGAAGAGGATTGTCCTGTAGAAAAAAAAGAGATTCTGACATATGATTGTGTTATAGCAAAAGATTTTCCCTGAGAGACTTTGTGCAGAACATGACTTAACTTGATTCTCCAACACATGGTAACTAAATCTATAAATGAGGCCTGGACCCAGGAGAAAGATCTACCTCTAAACTTTAATGACTGAATGAACATAATTCATATATTTAGCTCTTTTGGGGTTATTGGTATGGACAATATTACCGTAGGATAAAAAAAAAAGTCTGAACACTGTGCTGTGGGATTCAGTTCAGGCATTATTTATTTACTGTAGGCTATATAGTCAGTAATCTTAAACTATAAACACAAGACACCATTAAATTTGGTATCTGCAATTTCTGACAATAAAAACAAACTTCTTCTTCATTTCATCTGCCAGGATATGTAACAATAATCAAATAACCTTTTTTCAAGGTTCTTCTGTTACTATGGAAAAAAGGTAAGGACACTAAATATCAAAATGCTTTTAAGGCAATGACAGATATATAGTCAATCCAGTGGCTCCAGACTTTTGGCTGGTACTATATGTAACTTAAGTCCTTATTATAAAATATGTCTATTTGGTGGTCATCCTAGGTAGGTATTTTCCGTCTTCATGTCTGGAGCAAAGGGCCTTGTATCAGTGCAAACATCACTGTAAGAATCTAATGCAAGGATTCCAGTATGTTCACTCGAGACCTGGTATTTATAAAATACAACTTCCCTGTAAAAGCATTTTATATATATATATACTCACTATTTCTGGCTATAATCAGTGTGTGAAAGGTTGCTAGCTTCAACCACAAAAAGGAGTCCTACAACCTCCATCCATCCTTCCAAACCTTCTTCCTTGCAAGCACATTGTTAATGACATTATTATGTTACACTGTAATTCAAAAAGGGTTGGTGTGCATGCAGGCTTTGTGCATTTACACACCTGATTCTTAATGTTATGACACTGGTTAAATTTGTGGACTTAGCAAGTTGTGCACAAATTAATCAGTCTGCTACCAAAATTGTGCTTTTTCAACAAGAAATTGCAGCTTCCTTAGTGGTGCCTGTCTCGTCTCACAAGTACCTTAGCCACTGTGTCTATAGAGAGCCCTAAGACTAGCTGTGACAGTATAAAGCTAAACTAAATTGAATTTAAAGAAGTGTTTTTATTAAATGCAGAGAATGCACTGTCTCTACATCAGGGGTCTCTAAAACGTCTGTAGATTGGGACCCACTTCTGAGTAGCTATTTTTTTAAAGTTCAAACAAAAATTGCTTATTCAACTGGTTTGGTTTATGCCAATGTAATTAAATTATTGTAAATAAATGTCACTAATAGTATAAAACTGGTATTTCTTTGCCAACTTAATTTTGTCAAAATAGCTTTTAGGGGCAAAAAGGTTGGAGACCCCTGCACTATACAGTAAATATCATGACCTTTGACTATACCTTCAACCTGCCCTCAACCATCATGCCACCTTGATCACACATCCACCTCCTAACTGCATAGAAAACAAACCCATGTAAGAATAAATTGCTGAGGCTTTGCAGAAAGGCTACATCAGTCGAGATGTCTGCAGGCTTCTTATTTCTACAGAAGAAGGGAAGGGGTCAGCACTCCTTCATTGATTATTGTGAGCTAAACCAAAACAGCAGTATAATATATTTAGTCACTGTGTCTGTTGGAAACTGTGTCTCTCTGGAAGAACAGCTACAGCCTTATTGCCTACAAGTCAGTTTAGGTCTGAGGGGGTAATAAATGGAAGAGAGCTTGCAATACAACCTCAGGTCCCTATAAATATTTTGTAATGATCAGGTTTCAAAATCTCTATACAGTTTATTACAATCTGCTTCCAAGGCAACCATCTTGATGAAAACCTGTCTATAGCATTTCAGGGAAATTCTACTATTTATAGAGAAGCTATGAGCATCTGTCTATGATCATTATGATCTCTGGTTATCATGCAGTTAACAGTTAAGTTGAGTAAGTGAGGAGTTTGTGGACAGACATTTCTCTGAGACTCGAACCTATGGTTAACATTTATGGCTGTCAACCAAGGACATGTCTTTAACCTTACTCTCTTGAAAGTCTTGTGAGTTTATACTTGTTTGCCAATTGCCAGAGCTTTAGCATGCCTCACGATTATTGCCTAGCCTTTTGGTTTGTCTATCAAATAGTTTTCATGATTTTTTTTTTTGTTCCTTTTGTTCCCTCTTATTTTAGTGATCTTTCAGATTGAAGTGTTTAGTGGAAATGTTTGTAAAAATTGTACTACAGCAGCTACACCTTGTGGAAATGGTATAGTGAGCCGAAAAAGTCATGGTACAATACAATCATACAACTACAGTAAATATCATGAATTCTGCTGTCACAGCACCTGATCACAACTTTGCAAAAAAAAAAAAAAATTGAGCTGTTATATTATTCATTCTTCTGGAAAGGCTTTCTTCTAAATTGTGCAACATGGCTGTGGGGATTTGTACTCATTCAGCCACAAGAGCATTATTAAAGATGTAAAGTGATCAACAGTTTAGGGAAGGTTCACATCAGGTGTCCACATACTTAAGGCTATATAATATGTCATGGTATAACATTATCTTATCATGGCATATTACCAACCAAGTATACTGTTGCATTACATTAATTACACTTCTGCAAAAATGAATCATTTGTGGTATAAAGCTACAATAGAACAAGACATGAAACCAAAATGGGAACCTCATTTAATACGTAAAAGTAGAATTGGACAGTATGTTTCTGGCAGAGAAAGGAGAGAATGTTTGTAGTGCTGGCTCAGTGAAAGCATCCCATCACAGTAAAATAAAAGCTGTTGTAGGCACTAATTTGGCAGATTGCACTTATTTTTTTCTAAAGGCTTGAAGGGCTTTAATGGATTAATATCCATTTTTTGTGGCACCCCAGAGACACTGTATGAGATACTGTATATATAAATCTTATCAGTACAAAAGTATCACATAGAGTAACTGCAAAATACCAAAAATGATGACACTGTGATGTAATTGCTGAAACTAAAATAACAGCTAAAATGCATTGCCGATACCTGTACATTGGAACAGATACTGTCTGCTCGTAAAAATCCCAAGTTGACAGCAGGTCTGTTCGAGAGAGGTTTGTAGCATAGAATCTCCAAGCCGCCTGATGATAAAGCATAAATTTAATTTTGCCAATTAAAAATTTGAAACATTATAGAAGATAGGTACACCATTTTGGAAAATTTCACATTTTTAGTGCTATAACCTGGAAAGAAAATAGACTTAATTGTGAGTATATGTCATGTGATCTCGATATAATTACAACTGTTCATGCATGACCAGAGGTTGCTAGAGATTATTTGAAATGTTTGCAGCCTGAAAACATCATCCCCACAGTGATACATGGTGATGAAAACATTAAGATTGAGCTAGTTGTATAAAAGGCGTTCTTAGAAATCATGCTTTAGTCTGCAGAAGCCTTGAGACTGCAACAGTGGTCCACATTCTAGCAACACAATAACCTTAAACATATTGCCAAAGCTGCACTGGAGTGGTTCAAAATCAAGAATTTGACTGTACTAGAATAGCCTAGTCAAATCCCAGTGATGAGAAAACATTCAGTTCCAGGTTGTAACACTATAATATATGTAAAGTCCAAGAGAGATGAATATTTATGCCAGGCAATGTACCATGAAGAACTGAGCTCATCCAGGCGATCCTAATGTATGAATGAGATAAGCGCATACATAGTATTTTAAAAGAATATTTGAAATGCTAATGAGGCTAAGAGTCCAAAGGCATACATACTGTACATTTCCATACATTTCATTATTAGCAATGGCATAATTTTGTGATTTCTTTCATGAACTATATGGTTGAATGTTGAAAAATATCATTCTATAACCTCAGCATAAACATACATAAATTCTATTCTTGCAAATGCACAGGATCAGAATCCCTGCACAGGCTCGAAATTAAAAACCCTGTTCGCATATTCAGTTCAGGTCTGCAGCTGTGTCCTGCCTGTGGTGTGACAAATGAGATTTACCTGAATCAGGCTTGCAGCAGGGTTCCTGCGTTTCTCAAAATGCTTCTGTCTGTGCTGCTCCTGGACCTTCAGAGCAAAGCCTGAGCCCAGAATACCCTGAGAGAGTATGTGGAGGATGGGGATTGTTTAAAGAACATACAAATAAAGCTACATTTGTAAGATGGATAGGAAGAACATCTGTCTCAAGGATTTGAGCCTCAGATTTGAAATTTGCTACTGTACTGAACTTACTGCTGGCAGAGCAAAGAAAGCCACACCAATCAAGCTGAAGGTTGCGGCAATCAGGCGTCCATTCCATGTGGCAGGAACCTTGTCCCCATAACCAATAGTGGTCAAAGTGATCTGAGAATAAAGATATGTTTCCACATGATTCAGAAACCTAGAGTCCACTGTGAACTGGATTGCTTTTAATCTATCATTTAGGTTATCAAAAGTTTAGTTTATTTGTTCAAGAGCACAAAATCAATAAATGTTTTAAACCAGGATATTCTTGAATAAAATAGAATTAATTCGATTGGTACATGTGATAGTGGTTTAATCAGCATGATCCTTATATGGTATTTTTCTGCTTTGCTTGCAGTTGACAAAGAATCAGGAATCATTTTTATTTATTAATTGATTTTTATTTTTATTTTTTTAGAAATTAAGAAATTCATTAAAAACAATATAAATACACTTCTCTATATGTGTGAATCGGAACACTTTCTCCTCATCAGTAAGCCTGATCCTCATTTTTACGTTAGTGGTCAATAGCATTTCTAGTCAATTCAAACAGTAATGGAATAGATTTCCTCAGCTATCCTAATACCACATGAGACTCTACAACCTCATTAGACAGCAGCAGTGCTCTAGTGCTAGAGTAAATAAATTCACAAAGGCCTGGGCTGATGGTAGTGTCTATGATACTCACCAGGCCCCACCAGAGAGCATCAGCGTAGGTCTCGAACATAGCTGCATTATTATCCTTCTCTACTGAGTACACCAGAAAAGAGGCCAGGATGAGACAGAGGAAGCCAATATACCATGCAGTGATGAGCTCCTAGGAGAAACAAAAACAGACAGCACACATTACTACTATCTTAGATCTGTTTAGATGTTTCTAACATTTTAAATAATAAAACTGATTATAAATTAAGCTCTAGGACTGTGCCAATATCACATTCTACAGTCAGAATAATTCTGGAATTTATAATATGGTTTATAATAATACTGATTTTCTTAAAAGTACATTTTACTGCAGCATTTTTGACTTCTCAGAAGCATCACACAGGCTTTAGAATAGACCTACTAAATTAAGGCAGAGAAAGTCTTGCTCATTAAAACACTTGATTTACAGTCCACTCACACTGATTTATCATTTTGTTGAGGAAAGTTGACTTCCCTACTGGCAGTAAGCAAACTTTGTGATGTCTGTGATGTCTTGTTTATACATGCAGACACACACCTTGCTATGTGCATAAACCACAGATCCCAGGAGTTTCCATGTGCCTGCCCGGCGGTCCATACGCAGCATCCTGAGGATCTGCAGGAACCGGAGACTGCGGATGGCCGAAGTGGCAAACACATTGCCCTGAGAGCCAGCAGCCAGCACGGACACAGAGGCAAACAGCACCATGATGTCTGCATAGGAAAAGTCTTAGTCACTTTTTATGCTTAACTTAAAATGGCCCTTATGTCATTTATTCTTTGAAGACCCATCCCTTATCTAATGGTAAATATTTTCTCTCTGTTATTAAAATTCTTGTGGCCATGACGTGTATACCTGTGAACAAAATTTCCCAGTTTGCTCCTTTCGTTAGGAGTGATGAACAAGGTACAAGTCTGTGATTGAGACCAGTCTGACAGCCACTGCAGCTTCTCTGTGTGAGTATATGTGGCAGCTCGAATGGAGAGAGCAAGTAAGCAGCCGTTCATTATTTTACTGTAGTTTACTGTAGTTAATAGAGCACTGACATTTCTAGTGTCTCAGTTCAGAGAATGCCAGACAGATTTGTGCTTTTATTTCCCTGAAAATGCAAGCAAGGCCCATTTTCCTGTCTCAGGAGTAAAAGGCCAAGTGAAAAGAGAAAGGATGTGGAGGTAGGGGGCTGGGGGCCGAAGTGAAGGGAGGTAAAGATACAGATGTCTCATGTTCCCAGAAAAGAACAACTGGCCTCACCTATAACACAGAACGGCTTGCGAGCGAATTTCAGCCTCCCTTTCCATCCTCTGTAGCGACAGCAGCAACCAGCAGCCCAGAGCCTCACTATATACTCTACACCAAACACCACGATGGTCACAATTTCCTAAGGAGATGTAGAGACGTATCATATTACCAGTAAAATCCCACAGTTCATCAGTGGCATGCAGCAATATAAAAGCAATAGTATAAAAAGTCTAGGGAGAATCTACATTATAGCTATGAATTATAAATGAGACAGAAAGTGCAGTAATTTCCAAACCTCTAATAGTACATTTTGAAATTTCAGTTATAAAAATCAATCTGTGTCACATAATTACAGGATCTGAGATTCAGCTTGAGGAATAGATTTAAATATCTGTTTGTTTGTCAGTGAGCTCTTTTGTCATTTCCTGGATTGGGTGTCAGCATAATAGTATCTAATAGCATTAGTTATATTGGTAAATTTGGTATGACTAATACATTGTAACTTAAGATTGCAGGATCTTATTACAGATATTTGAGGCCAAGAAATAAAATAAAGTTCTGTCTTATTATTCGGTTTTTCATTTTGACTGGTATTGTCTGGGTGGCTGGTATAAATAGGCAGGCAGGGTCTTTTCAAGAGACAGGATCCCTCTATATGGTTATGTTTTTAGCATCTGATTATTGGCTGTTATATTGTACTGTTATATTATTTGCTGTTTCTTTTTAGTTCCAATTGTAGAATGTAAAATAGTTCCTTTGTTTTGATTTTTATTTCAGCTGATATTTTCACTCCCTGTAGCCGACACACCCATTTAAGTGATTACACATCATTAAGCTTGTCTTACAAATTTGATGAAGAGACCGATGTTTGCAGCCGACTCATACTGCCTAAGCAGGAGATATACAACCAGCATTGTTCTTTGCATTGTGTGAACCTTCAGCATCATTAATGACTCAATCTCTCCCACAGTTTGTTTCCCCTCCTGCTGTCTGAGAAAAGATTGTTCCTTCAGGAGCATCTGCTCCAGGACCACCAGGTTTTTAAATTGTTTCTTCCCTCAGGCTGTAAAGATCACCCTTAAATATTAACCCTCCTTTCTCTCCCCAAAAATGTTTTTGGAAGAAATCCTAATAGTAGACAGAGTAAGTATGCATTATCCAACGAAAGTAATTATTACACTGTCATAAGATTATTGTTTTTGTTTTTTTTGTTTAAATTAAAGGGTTACAGCTATGCAGGGAAGTGGTGGTTAAGATGGTTAAGGCTTTGTTGCTCAGAAGGCTGGAGGTTCAAGACCCAGCTAAAGCTGAGTGAAGACTGCTAAGCTGCTGCTGTTGTGCCCCTGAGCAAGGCTCGTAACACTTCATTTTCTATTCTGTTTACCTTGATTGGTATCTGGAAAAAGCATGCAATATAACCAGCAAGACAGTAGAATGAACAAAAAATATATAAAATACAAATCACAAAGACAGCTTTCTACATACATACAGATTTGTCCCATGTCATTTTTTATTATGCCTTCAGTGAGATATTGCTCAATAGTAACAGCTTCATCATAAAGGTACGGATGTACTGGATGTTTGATTCTTACTGATCACTGAACTATTCAGCAACTACAGGAAAACTAATAATAAGTGACATATTTAGATCTGGTCCCACAAACTTGTCAGAAGAGCCTAAAAGGTAATAATATACACTGCTTCTGACACAGCTATGATAAAGTAAAGAGCAGCGTTTCTACCTTTCTGACAGAACAGACCTCAACGGATACACGCTGGGTCGTGTTCACAGCACTTAACACTAGATAACATGACCTGTCTATCACTTATTCCAGTGTGATACTGTCACTGATTCTGAGCAATAGGTGTGAAAAGATAGAAAAAGATTTAATGTGAAAGTCTTTTGAAAAATTGTGAAAGGCTTTAGTGCAAAATAAAGGTTTATCAGAAATAAAGTTGTGTTTTAAGGCACTTACCAGAATGTACAAGGCATTCTCTGAACTGTTTTTGAACTCTTTTATGGTAGCAAACACGGATAGGACAAGGCAGGAAAACACCAGCAGGAAGCTGAAAGAGCAAAAATAAAATCAATTATATATATATTTAGATTTCACATGAAATGTATTTATTTTTGGTAAACCTGTTTTTCTCGATCCAGGTCTATTTTAGATCAGTCTGCAGCAGATCAATCTCAGAGCCTAGATGTGTGAAGAAATTGATCTACAGTAACTTTTTAACAATGTTAATTATTTTACATTTTTAACCAGTAACAGTGTTTTAAACCTTCGACTTAATTGTATTTACATTTAGAAATTAGCATCTTCTTCGCTTAAGCCAAAGCCAAGTGCAGTGATGCTGAAAATCTAAAAAAAAAAAAAAAAAAATCTGAACTAAAATAAAGCTGAAGTGGCTTTGATTCAACCTGTGGTGAGGTGTCAGGATGCAGTATGTTTAAGACCAGTGACGACTCAGCAAGATCCAGACAGGCTCTTTTGTCAAATAGCGAGAGAGAGAGAGAGAGAGAGAGAGAGAGAGAGAGAGAGAGAGAGAGAGAGAGAGAGAGAGAGAGAGAGAGAGAGAGAGAGCATGCTGAAAAAGCACATTAGAATTTAATTTAATAACCGATTTAAAAGCTAGTGAACAGCAACAATAACATGCAGGATATCTGAGATCTGCATAAAATGGAAAGATAGATAGATGGATGGATGGATGGATGGATGGATGGATGGATAGATAGATAGATCTATAAATATGTTGTACCTTAAAATATGTTGCGTTATCGTGCTTCACAGTTTTGTGTGTGCTACATTGTAAGGTTAATTCATGAGCTCATAATGTCATTTTACTCCAATTGTGTTTCCTGATCTGCCAGATCTTATATTGATCAATCTTTAGCCTAGAGCTTGTGCAAATCTGCACTTTCTGACCAACACATTGTGCAGCTGTTATCTCAGACATCTCCAAATGTTCACTGCAGTATTTGTCTTTATAAATACAAGCTGGAACACTCAAGCGAACCCAAACATGTAGCTTGGCTGTCTAACGTACTGCTGCCTCATATACTGTACACAAGACAGGAAACACTGCAGGTAGCAGACAGCTGAAATGGACTAATAATTTTATAGACCTGTACAATCTCCTCTCTTATAAAAGCTCAGTGTCATGAAGAATGCTTTTAAATTATTGAAGAGTTGTCATGATGATAGCACACTCACAATACCCCTCACAATAGTTAGGAATATCCTAGCCTTCAGCTGTCCTAAATTAAACGAACCTTTAAGGAATTTTGACATTATTTAAAAGAGGGCAAAAATAGTGATTAAGCAACAGGCATGTGACTGTAGGTCAGAGAAATAAAGAACATTATCAAAAGTGATGAAACCTGATCATGAAGAGATTCATTTTCACATTTCACCTCCTAATCTCTCTCTCTCTCCCTCTGTGTGTGTGTGTGTGTGTGTGTGTGTGTGTGTGTGTGTGTGTGTGTGTGTGTGTGTGTGTGTGTGTGTGTGTGTGTGTGTGTGTGTGTGTGTGTGTGTGTGTGTGTGTGTGTGTGATGCACTAATCATTTAGTGGAATGAGGCATCACTTCATGAGAATTTCTTCTGAAATTTTTTTTGAAAAAAAAAAAAAGCTCTTTGATGTCTGAAACTGAAGCTCAATAAGATCTTTAAACCTGTCTGTGCTAAAGGGAAACTTATTATTACTTATAAAACACAAAACTGAATATTATCAAACCTAACCTAGTGAAAGGTTAGAAGCAGAATGTGAAAACACACCTATTTACATTAGCATTTATATTGTATTATTGTATAATATAATATAGTAGGACAATAGACTTTATTAGTCATTATGATGTAAAATGAACATTGCATCATTATAGAGACAGTTGTTCACAACAGCAGGGATCCTAAGAAAATGTATTACACAAATTGGTAATGAATATATTGCCTTGAAGACTTTTATTTTACACTTAAATCTATAGATTTGGGCATATTCTATATCTCAAGACAGCTCTCCAAATGAGGAGGAAAACACAAGAGTGGTAGAAAACACAACCCCTCATTATAATAGTTATTATATTTATTACTGTGTTCTTATAGTTTTTAATCCTGCTTGTCTAGTCACATGAATTGAATTACTTAAAAACATCCTCAAAAAAGTCAACCAATAAATGATGTCAACTTGAATCTAATAGTGAATGTAATAAAGAAATATGGCCTACGGAAAAGCTCAGTGTCTCCCAGGTATTGCCTAATATTACTGTACACATTTAACGTGTTAAATATTTAAATTGTTGGATTATGATTATTATGCAAAGCCAGAGCTACAGTAGTGTCTGCCATGGGTATGAGCATTGGATGTTTGTGAAGCATCCCGCATGTAGAGTACGGCCATTATACTGTATTTTGCCTCCAGGGTTGCCATAAAGTATGTATAAATGGTGCAAGCAAGCAGCTATGATCTTAAAGTAATCTGATATAATAAAACAGAGTTTTTATACAAAATGTTATAAGCAGGATAATATTTTAAAGTGCATGATTAGTGTTGCATCAGCTGCCAGCTTTTCCACTCAGACATTCAGGGAAAATTTATTCCACTGCCCAAGTGCCAAGAGAGAGAAAAGTCTTAAAGGGAGTCTTTCTTTTGTATTAAAGGGAAGTTTGTTAAGCCAAGCTGTATTTGTGGTTCAACGAGCTCAAGTTTATTACTATGGTATGCTAGCCCATTTTCGCCATTGTATGCATCACTGTTTCAAATCTAATGCAAGCACATTCAGGAAGCGCCCACGTTAGATGTACCTATGAAGAATGAAGACATTTAGATAATATTCCCTTAAAAATACTGTACCTCAACAGAAAGGTGCAATAATCAAGGGATTCAACAAGTACCTGAATGGCCTCCTTCATTTTCACATAGTTTCCTAAAAAGTTTTTATACACAATACAATTTAATTCATAATTAAGTGCAAATTAAATCTAGTGCTTTCTGATTATGTACATATTTTATTCTCACAGAAGTAATTTTAGGTGCTATTCAATGTCTCAATCTCTGAATCATGTATTTTCTTGTGTTGTTAACGTAGCCTCCGGGAGTCAACAAGCTAACACACAAGGAGGTTAATGATTTCTCATTACTTTGATTCATATTTACTGCTGTATTAGTTTGAACCAGAATAGATTTAGAGTATGTAGGCACAGCGACAGAAATAGTTTTATGTGAGATTATATTGTACATTTTTCAAGAATGATCCATATTCATTAAAACCCTTTACAAGTCTGAATAAAATTTGTATAGTTTCTTTTACCAATATTCAAGGAACTTCCTTATTTCCACTGTATGTATGCACCAAAATATTTAATAGTAATTTGAAATATTTCAAATTTCAATATTTATCTTTTATACTTAATTACGTTGAATTAAGATATCTAAATATGTATGTTTTTCTCTTAGATGTTTTAGCTGTATTTGTTTTTGGAAGTGAACTATTACAGATATTGTACATCAAGTATGACAGCAGCAAAGACACATTTATGAATTGATTTCACTTATTCAACTCAGTCAGCAAGAGACATCTAAATTCACTCTGGACACGGAGAGCCACTCTGAAGAAGCTCTTCATCGTTAAACACTGTCCTGACAAACAAGATAACCAGAATGATGTATCATGATGCTTACAACATTGTGACAAGCTTTTTTAAGCTATTCCTGTATCCACATAAATGTGTCTATGTAAAATGCTTTCTCGAATATTTCAAGGAAACAGCTGAAAGCACTAAATCAGCTCTTTCTCCACCCTTACACAAAAGTTAAATAGAGCAGTATTGTTTGCAGAGAGCTATCACAACAATGGAGGAAGGTAACAAAAATAAATCTTAGAAGGGCAAGATAATGAAGTCAGCATGCTTCACGTCAAAACAAAAAGGAGACCAGGGCTCTAAACTGTGGGTTTATAAATAATAAATCTAGCACACACCACCAGACATCTGAGAGCTAAAGTTTTAAGTTCAGAAGGCTAGATTGAACAATTAAAGTGAAAGCTATTTGAAATGGCTTTAGTCATATTATACAGCTTGCCTTTCAGCTCTGAACCACATAGTTGGATCGTTTCAAACTGGCTGAGAAATCAGGCAAGCATTAATGTACTTTGGAGACTTGAGCTAATGGGACACTCAATGCTGAGTTTCAAGAAAACCATCAGAAAACCAAGAGATGAACCATTCAAATTCATCTCTTATTCTCATGGACAATTCTTGTTCCCTGGGCTACTGTACCTATCCACTCCCTCAGACACCCCATATATGACTCCCCAAGAGGAAACATATTGGCCTTAGTGTGTTCAGTCAAAGCATTCGTGATTATAGCTGTCACGAGCTATGGGGATCCCGACTTTTGGATCACTGTAATGTAATGTAACCCTTTAATAACATTAAAAGTGCAATAAAGTACATTATTATGTTTTGTATTGAAGCTGTAAACTCATGTAACAGAAATGTAAAAATCAACAGGTTGTCTCACAAAGCAAAATATTTAACTTGAATCACACAATTTATGGGCAAGTGAAAGGACAACAAATCAAACACATTATGCATCATATTAACGATGCCACATTTCAGTAAGGATGTTAAAGGTTTTATCCTGGTTACAGCCATACTTCCACATATGTAGTATTAACGGTGAATACATGAAGCAAATATGGTTTTACTAAACTAGTCCCTGGCTGTTTTCCTCCTAACTCATCATATCAAGTGCAACACACCTAGGCTCAGTAAGATCAGTGTTCAAGGTAATGCTAGGTTTCTTAGAATAAGCAGTCTAACAGCAGGTATCTGCACTGCACCGACTCATAGCTCTCTCTCTCTCTCTCTCTCTCTCTCTCTCTCTCTCTCTCTCTCTCTCTCTCTCTCTCTCTCTCCTCCCCACTCCCCCCCCCTGTGTGTGTGTGTGTGTGTGTGTGTGTGTGTGTGTGTGTTTATCGCTGCTGCTGGAGCAGTGTACAGGAGCTGACCGGTGCTGAATGTAAGCGGTCACGCGCTTATTGAGGCTTTCTACGAATGGAAAAGAAAGGATCCCCATCTGCATAAAAGGTGTGTCTCTGGCTCTGTGCACAGGTTTCCCTTTGTTCAACAAAATAACGGCAATAAGTCAATTACATTATAAATAACCAAATAAATAAACAAATAAAAGCAGTAGCAAATACTATAGTTTTAAAATGTTTCATGTTGACGTTTTAAGTGTGGTATAGTCAGTTCAGTCACGTGCAGGGTGAAGCATCTTACACAAGGGCCACATTGATGCGGGACTGATGGGAAACGGCGTTCTGCGGCAAAACGTGCAGCTGTTGCAAAACTTTTCCCCATTCTGAGCGAAGCACAATGGCGCTATGCTGTGTCTTAGGCGGTAACCCTAAGTGATGCAGCTTTACTCACACGTAAGCGTGGTAGACAAACGCCCAGCCTCGCGGTCTTTCCAGTGCGTTGTAGAGGAAATTTTGCAGTCTCCGGTAGCCCGCGCTGCGTCGGTGAGTCCCGCGCGCGCCGCCCAAGCTCGCTCGCGCTCTATATAGACCCATCCTGCCGCTGGAGCTCCGGCGCGCGCTCTCTCCGCTCCCGATCAGCAGCGCGCCGTCCCGGCTCGTCTCCGCGCCGCTGGCATCCACTCCCACAAAGCCCACCTTCGGCTTTTTCTTCTCCTGCGACGGAGAGCGAGAGAGGTCTCCGTTGGCAGATTTCCTCGCCATTGTCAGAGCCTTAGAGAGCCACGCTGTCAGGCTGGAAAACGAGCATCTCCCGAATGGGTGTGTGTTCAGAGATTGTCCCCTACTGGAAAAATCCAGTGAAGCGAAGCTGCAGTGATCTCATGCTCGCCTGTCTGAGAACACAAGTTTTATCCTGCGTTTAGGGTTTTAAACCCACCGCACGCGCATTTCGTTAAATGTCGAGCTGTAGAGATTTTATGTTCCAAACGAATGAAGTCCTAGAGAAACGCTTCAGGGCGTGGGGGCTTAAGGGGGGTGTTAACCCCGCCTTTTACCCAACCTTAACCAGTCATAACTTTATAAAAGATTATTCCTGCTAGTTTTTATACGTGAGCAAGGACATATACAGTGTATATATATATATATATATATATATATATATATATATATATATATATATATATATATATATATATATATATATGCAATTCATCCAGACTTAATAAATCTAGCTCATGCAGATTTGAATCATTTAACATTGTATTTTGTTTTTATAACTAAGACATTTATAAACTGTACCACTACTGTTTAAAACAATTCCTTTTTTTGTGGCTATTCATTTTACAAGATACAATCAGATTATAAAGAATACCTTTATACCGGTGTATAATCTGTATATTGTATACAGTACGGACACTGCATATTTACACCTACAGTTTGCTGCTGTAATCAGAAAGATTGTTTTGTGCTCATCCCAGAACTTTAATTTATAATATGTTAATACTGAACACACTTCTTTACAACTCACCTGTTTGATAAACAGCAGTATACTCTAATACTTTATGGTGTACAGGACAGGTTACCTTTTGAGTCTGGATCGTTTTAGGGTTTTATTCTCATTTTTTCTCAAGGAGGTTCTTCCTTGCCACTGTTGATTCTTGCATTTGTGTATTAGGTATCAAAATCTACATTCTATAAAGCTGCTTCATTGAAAGATACTGTATATTACTCAAATAAAACAAAAAATTTGAACACACTGAGTTTGAGACACTGATAGCAAGATCACGATTACTAAAACAGGAACACTTGTCAAGCCATTAGCACTCAGTTTGAGGACAAATTCTGACCTAGAACTTCAGTGTAGACACCGAAATGTCAAGCCTACAACTAAAAATTGCAACTAATCCAGAACAGCATAATGAAAAGGAACCATAACTTAACACAGTCTCCCCCTGGAAACAGCACATACTGGGTTTTTAATATTAAACCTATCATTAATTACATCATAAATATACTAAAGCTGTACAGAAGAAAACAAACAGTGCTCACTGTGATGGTCACAAAGATGAGTAAGACTCTTATGTTGATCAGGATTTCCAGCCAGAATTTTCACAGGTATCCCATCATACACAGGACCATTGAGCTTTTTAATCCAGAACATTATACTAACAAAAAACATATCAGGTCCATGTTGACATTATTTATAGAGGATTGCATTTAATCCATTAAGTTCAAAGGACCAGTCAAAAAATAAACTATAAGAACTCAATCATAATTACTATAACTTCAATATTCATGTGCAGTGATTTTCACCACTTTAACGAAATTTTTGGGGGGGGGGGGGGCTACAATCACAGACCTCTGATATCACTTTGAGAACCACTGGCCTGGAGTACAGCATGAATACAGGTGTACTGCAGTAATAGCAGCAGTTCTTGGGAAGTGCAAATCTCTGACTGGAGCATCCACCTGAGATTATTAACTGAAGCATATAACAATCTGCTGCAAGATTAATTTTATTGACTATCTTTTTAATACAGAAGAATTAAAAAATAAGATACCAGCAAATGTCATGGCCTTAAAACACTAAACTAATCATTTTTACATTTTTTTTTTTACTTTTTTTACATTACTTTTTTCCATTTGAGTGTGGTTTGATAATGTCCCTGAGAACCTTGCTACTTGAGTGAAATCTTTCTAACCAATAGTGTTGTCTTTTAAAATGACACCCTGTGCAACATGCATAAGATTATATTTACAGCATTTATATATAGCTCTTGACTTACTTTTAGGTAACCTTTGTACATGTTATATGGTCAAACAACACGCCTGACCATTACACCCTTATTTCTCTTACTTTCCCTACCAATACACCATAAAAGAGTTCAATTTTAATAGTTTATCAACTCAAGTTTCTTAACTGATGCTACTACTGTACTGCAACACATATAAACAACACAAATGGTTTCATAACCCTGTGATCACAGTAGGTTGGGAAAAAATGGATGAAGTTAATATGATAGCTTTAATCTGTGGCAGTGTTGTCTGTACTGACAGACTGATGGTTGGCACTGATGTAAAAAGAGATGCTTTTATTTATTTTACATATTTTAAAATTAGCAACAAGATCTAATCGAATAATGAAAATAGACATGGTGTAATGGTTCAATAAGATAATGATAGATGAGCTGCACCTGAGTAGAAGTAAAAGCAGGGTTTATCTGGACAGAAACGAAACCTACTGCTGGGTTTCATACTGAAAATGGAACAGGGTGATATAATGTCTCTGCTTCTTTTTTAGCAGGGGAAAGACATAAGGTTATGTATCTACCTACATCTACAATCGCTTACTCAGTACACAGAAAATATACAGTGCTTTACATACTGTGGAGGTGTGTGCAGTTCATACAACAGGAACTAAGGTCCAAATTTTGTTAAGCAAGGGCAGCTGATAAGGCCATAGGATATCTTCTATAGAGCTGCTAGCCAGGGCTGTATGGACTTTAATGGTAATTAATGGGCTTGATGACTTTGCAGTTGTTTAGTAATTGTTCTAACGCTGCACTCCTCTGTACAACAGCCAGGCTAATTTTAAAAAAATGCACTGTCAATTTTCCAGGGACAAAATCACAAAATTAGTCTGCAAGCATAAAGGAGGACATTTAATTCAGTTAAAAACACCAAAATCAATTCTTGTAGTAATATTTAAAATCAAGCATGGTAACAAAGGTTATATTATATTTCATTAAATCTGTAGCTAAAATATGAGTCTAAAATAAAGCTATAAAAAAGCTATCGTTGCTGAATAAAACTGTAGAAAAACTTAAAACCTTAAAATCTAGAAACACAATTATAAATCTATATGATGGTCATGTATGTGTGTGTGTGTGTGTGTGTGTGTGTGTGTGTGTGTGTGTGTGTGTGTGTGTGTGTGTGTGTGTGAGTGTGAGTGTGAGTAAAGTGATGTGTCAAGAAATAAGTTGGACCGAGTCATTAAGCTTATTTGTAATGTACAGGTTAATGATTATATAAGTAGCATACAGTAATATAATGATAATGGTATTAGTTCTTTGGACAGCTTGATGTTACACCTTCTAGATTAATTGAAAACAAGAAGCGCATGAGTAAGATCTTAACTTTGGCACAGAGTTAGTCATTATGTTATTACGCCAACCTGGCAGAAGTGCAGAGGACTAAATTAAACGCAAGGCTGACAGATTCCAAATTAGTGCATTAAAAGCTGTCAATAAGTGTATAACAAAAATAATTAAAAAACATGTAAAAAAAATAAATAAGGATCACAAGATAAATAATGCTAAATGTCAATCTTTTGTTTTAATGAGCATTTAATGAGATTTCTGACTTTTTAAACACTTTCAGTCAGGAATAATGCAACTTGTTTGCAAATGGGTGGAAAGAGAGGAAACTTCAGTGAAAATGTGTAAATACAAAAAATGAAAATATAAGTTATTGTTTTGTCAAACTCACATTCTAACAAAGCAGAGGCCATTGTTAATACAGCTTGATTCATTAAAGGCTTGAGGGCAGGAGTTCCCAAACTTCCCAAACTCAGATCCCAGTTTTATAACCTAGGAATTGCATACTTTATCCTTTTCATGTTTTGTCATGCTCCTCATTTTCCTCTGTGTTATTCAGTGGTTGGATGGATGGAGAAATGTGCTTGTGTAGAGGCAGAGGATGTAGCAGCGGATGGATGAATGGATGGATAAATGTGCTTGTGTTGAAGCAGAGGGTGTGGCAGAAGATGGATCAATGGATGGATTGAAGGATGGAAAAATGTACTAGTATACAGGCAGATGGTGTAGTGGCAGATGGATGAATGGATGGATGGATAAATGTGCTAGTCTACAGGCAGATAATGTAGGAGCAGATGGTGTAGGGGGAGATGGATGAATATATGGATGACTGGAGAAATGTGTTAGTGTACAGGCAGATGGTGAAGGAGTAGATGGTGTAGGGGCAGATGGATAATTGGATGGATGGATGGATGACTGGATGAAGAAATGTGTTAGTGTAGAGGGAGATGGTGCAGAGGCAGATGGATGAATTGATGAATAAAGAAATGTGCTAGTATACAGGCAGATGGTGTAGGGGCAAATGGATGGATGGATGGATGGATGGATAGATGAATGAATGGATGACTGGAGAAATGTATTAATGTAAAGGCAGATGGTGTAGGGGCAGGTGGATGGATGGATGGATTGATGGATGAAGAAATGTGTTTTTTAATGTCTTGTTTAATTGTAAAACCCTTTAAATTTTCAAAATAGTAGTACACAATCAATTTATAGTTTGTGTAATATTTGCTATAATAAATAAAAGAGTTAAAGAAAAGATCAGCTTGTGAGTTCCTCTCACAGCCCGATTCCACGTTCAGTTTGATCCTCAAACAGATACAGGGTTGTATCAGTGAGCTCCTGCTTGGTTGGAATTAAAACCTGTAAGCTCACTAACCATTTGAGGACAAAACTGGACACTTGAGTTCTGTGTAAAACTCAATGAATAAAACATTCTCTTGACAAAATGAATACTGTTATGACATATTTGAACCTTTTTTCTTTGTTTGTTTGCTTGATAATAGGTAAAAAATTTGAGGTAACTAGCAACTAATTGAACCATTTCAGTTGACAAGGCAAAATATCTTACTATGTAACAGCATGAAGCTCCGTTATACAATACAGATTATTTAAGCACAAGAGTTTAATTTCCATACTGATTTGACAGAACATTGGGGATGTAAAAAAACATTTGATCCATGCTTGTTGACAGTATTTCTGTAGGTGGAGGTGATCACACACATCAGCCGGCAGTGTGATAACATTAACGCAAACCTGTCTGATTTTCATAGACTGTTAATGAGCTGATATTATAGACCGATATGATTATCACACTAATTAAAAAAACCTCTTATCAGTACATTCAAACATCCACAGATATTACAAGTTAAAGAGCATCACCATTAAATACTTAAGCTTATTCTATACAAGGCAATTTTTACTGACCATAAGATTTCCATTCCAAAGCTTGGGACTAAGACACAGGAACATTATCATGTTTTCCCTGTGCTTACAGTATTAAATTTTTAAGCTAATTCCAAACTGTTATACTCAAATAATGAAAGTTACCGCATGCGAATCTGGTTTCTTCAAAGCAAGCTCAGTCTAAAATAACAATCATCTCGGTGCTAAACTCCACACAAACACTTCCAGCTCCAACTGAAGATCTGCTGCACATATACACATCAGAGGATGTTAAAAATGGACATCCAATTCCACAAGGCACCGTGAATGTCACAAACTCAGCATTGCATAACATTGCACACCTCTGTCAGAGTGTTTTGTCAGCGATGTGACAATAAAAGACATATCTCTAGTATGTTAATGTCAGAGAGAAGCGTGGCTTTCCATAAAAGATAATGTTATTAAAACCTATACTGTTCTGTGAGTATTTTAAAAACATAACATATGCTCGCTTTATCAGTCTCATCAATAAATAACTATTGAGCTTGCTTTGAGGAACCAAAAAGGTAGATTAATGGTAGATACATTTTTTCTTTCAGTCAAGAAGCACGGCTATGGTGCATTTTTCAAATTGTGAGTGAACCTCTACAGACCACATGGACACATGGTTAGCCATTTAAATACTGCAAACAAAGGTACTGTAAGTGGAAATACACAACAAGGTACTCCTATTCACATATACAGCATGTACACAAAATGAAAGATGTACAGTTCCATACTGGTTTGTTTTGACATTAATAATTAAATTTAAATTATAGCATGACCATTCCTAAAAAGGGCCTGTCTATTTATTTATGTTTACACACATTCGCACACACACACACACACACACACACACACACACACACACACACGCGCGCGCGCACAGGAAATTGAATAAAATAAATTTCACTCTATTTTAGCATCCTTCAATGATCCCTTTGCTTTGTACAGTACTTTAGCAAACACTGCTGAATAATCTAAACATTTTTTATTGTGCTTCTCTAAACACTCATGCTACGCTCTCGAATAGTTCTATACTGCAACACCCAGAGATTGAAAAAGTGCCAAAACCAGACACAAAAACAAAGAAACGTCTTCGCTTTCTCTGATCTGATTAGTAAAAATCTTGAGCATTTAGTATCCATAGATGTCAACTGATTAACTGAGTAACTTTATTGAGCTTTTAAGTAAAAGGGTCTTCTGTCCTGGATAGGTTACGAAACTCTGACACAAACTGTAACATCAAATAAAATATATATATATATATATATATATATATATATATATATATATATATATATATATATATATATATATATATATATATATATACACACACACATACAACACGTATATATATATATATATAAACTAAAAGAGCTTAAACAGTGTCAGCTTGGTCCATATAATACTGTCAGAGGAATGCTTTTAATAATTTTTAAGACCTGAAGTGAAGAGAATAAAAACACTTCTTTTGAAGAATACTCTTGGAAAGGAACAGTGCAGGAATGCACATGCTAAGCTACAGTAATTGCACATAATCACCACGTGTCTGAGCAGTGGAAGAAGCGTCAGCCTCGCCAGCTAGAGACGGAACCCGGAGAGCCCACCAACGCTGCAGTCCAAGGCAAATTGAGGAACACAGTCTAGTTACAGGTTGTTTAGTAACTCGGTTAAAAAAACAAACGGATCCGTAGTCTTAGGAACGGCACCAATCAGTGGCAAGAAACAAGTAGGTTAAGAGGAGAAGTCTGTATGAGGAGTCGCTCCTAGCCAACGGCAGCACTGTGGCTAGACTATTCCGATGCAGGCTGTTGGGTTCGCCCCCGTCAGCATCCTGTGGAAATCCTCTCTGAGCCGATGTTTGGTCCAACGGAAACGCCTGGCGAAGGCAAAGTGACCTCTTTAACAAGTCTCACTGTCCCAGAGTCACAAGTCTTTTGCTTTATATTTCAAGTGAGCGGTCAAGAGGCTGCGGCGAGAAACTCAGAGATCGCCATCAGAAGGTGGGAGACACAGCTTGAAGAGTCTGGAACAAGCAAAACAAGTGACTTCAGCTTTATTCTAATTTTCAGAAAAAAAAGCAAAGCTGCCTACATGGTAAACAAAACAATCCTGACAAACAGAGGGAATAAAACAGAATTTGATCACTATTAAACTAGTGTACTTAGGTGGGAAAGACATGTCAATGCTTATGTTTTTATACTGTACTTATTTTTAAATGCAAAGAGCAAAAATATTAGGAATTATATCATCAGCTGTATCTTGCTATTCAGTGCCTACAGGATTTCACTGACATTTCTTAGGATTGTTAAGCCCTGGCTGAATGTATGCATCGTAGCCCAAATCTGTAGTAAATCTTTCTCTAATATTGTTGATCTTGCTTAATTTTGTGTTTGTAAAATCCTAGGGGAAAAAAAAAATCCACAGAATAATTCAGTTATTTTTTCTTTTTCTTTTTTTGTTTTCTACTGTCTCATAAGTTCAAGGTTTAGACATTCACAAGCAAAACTTCCATCACCTGAAGGGTGATTTATTCTCATGTTTTTTTCAGACTGCAGATATTTACTGATGATCGTCTGAGTGCTGCTTTAAGCTGAGAAAGCGGAAAAGACTAGTTTTCAGGTATCTCCTCTATGACCAAACCCAGGGTCAAATAAAACCTCTGCAAAGAGTATTCCAAAAAAAGAGTGATATGTAGCTACAAGTGGAATATCTGATACCTTGGTGCGAAGGCAGGCATCTGGTCCATGACTTTGAGGTTTTTGGCAGAGTTATCGACTCTGGTGCCCTGCGGATTAAACACGGATGAACATGTGAACCTGCATTACGTGAGATTTCTACAAAAACCAAAACATCTGATCTCAACCTGTATCACCTGCATTGTGCGGTAAAGTATAAAGGAGTGTAGTGAAATGTAATAAGGAATATATAATGGTGTATATAGTATTTAGTGTAGTGTCGTACCTGTTTGCGTAAAATGTCCATAGTCTGCATGAAGCAGCGAGGCATGAGGCCGTGGTTCCTGGCCAGGTTCATGGCCTGCTCCAGGGAGACGGTCAGGGTGCACCTGATTTTAATTGGTAAAAGAGAGAGAGAGAGAGAGAGAGAGAGAGAGAGAGAGAGAGAGAGAGAGAGAGAGAGAGAGAGAAGAAAAATAATTTTTCTTCTATTTCTGGTGTTTATGATACCCATAATGTTCTTTTCATATATTTCTGAAAGGAAAATGAAACCACCAATGAAATACTAAGGAGAAGCTTATCTGAAACCAATCAATCAGCTCAAACAGTCCTACTCAAAGCAATCGTGCTGGAAAACAGATCATATCTTATTAAATATTCTGACATAATGTTGTTATGATGTTGTCATAATGTGAATCAGATGCAGTGCAAAATAAAATACTGTACATACATAAAACCCCATTTAGCCCAGTTGTGTCATGCATCAGCTTGTGTTATAGCCAGTAATTCATGACCTCATACCATATTCAATTTCATGACATCATGCGATATCAGATGCCAACCAAGATGCAGTGTAGAAACTGCTACAAATACCAACTTCCCACAATTCAGCAGAACAAATAACAAAGGGCCAAAATAACACCCAGGCATCATGATTTACTCTCAGAAATGAAATCCTCCTACAGTTGAAAGAATGAGTATATTGCAAATAAGAGTCCTGGGATGAGCAAAAAAAGAGTCTTTATTGTTTGTGTTTATCTGTTTTGTTGCAAGAGGATGTGATATGAATCCAACCGGATTTACCGTAGCATTAAACCCTCCGGTATTAAGTGGCCGTTACCTCTGAATGCCAGTTGCACACATGCTGATGTGGCAGGCCCCCAGGCGGTTGCACAGCTCCGAGGACACCAGCAGTACGCTGACTCCAGACGGGTGGCCCGCCGCACTCGGCTTCACGTTCATGTAGGTCTGCATGAGCCTGCACAGGTCATCCAGAGTGTTGAGAGGACGAAGCAGCTGCAAATGGGAGAGAACACAGGAAAAGAAAAATGAGTCTAGCTGATCTTGCCTGAGGTGGCCACATGGGGATGCTCTATCTATTCATTTCAGATTTTCAGCCTTGACAAAGCCATAAAGGTGTAAACTCTGAATTGGAGTTCAAGGACACTCCAGACAAGAAGCAAACAGTGCATCAATAAAGAATTGTTGTCAACTCAAACAAAACAGACACACACCAGAGAAGTGATCAAACATTCTTGTGGGGTTTACTTACATGATCTATTTTCATAGCCGTTGAATTTGATTCGGAGGATAAATTGGATTTCTCTAAATAGAAAGCCCTGCAAAAAGGTTTAAAGGGTTATCAGAGTGTTGGTATAGCGTTTATTTAAATACATGAAATACATCAACAACTTTCTATAAGAATCACAGCATTATTGAAATAATTTACACCAATTCGAATGAAGTGATCGGCCGAGCAACTGTAAGCCAAGAACAAATCAAATAACTTTGACAGCAGTTGTTGGTGATTCCACCATCTTGCTAGTAAAAACAGAGGAAAGTAGAAATGGTAATAATAACAATATCATTTGTGAGCTGGTTGTTTTGTCTGAATCAGAGCACAGTTTGCAGTGTTACCCTCCCTCAGACTGTCCCATGTGAATGTAAATGAAACACTCATACTCAGGTCTGCACTTGTTCAGGAAGTAAAGTAACCTATGCATGTATTTTAGCTGATGATTACATCATTAGTTTCCACAACACACACGTACAATGAGTGGTATGTTTTGGTCAACAGAAGATGTGCAGAGTCTTATTGCATATAATAACACCAAACTAGCATGAAAAGTCATGTAGTGTTCTTTATGAGCATTTGTGATGAAAAGTGTACGCAAATGCACAAGGGTTCGATCGAATCAAGCAAGTCTGAAACCAGACCGATGCTGTAGAGCTGCCGGGGACACTCACACTCAATTTAAGACCACAGCAAACATGCCAGTGTGAAAAGCAGCTTAGACATCCATAGCACAACAGTGTCTAACGCTACCTGAGTCTCCGGTAATAGAATTTGACTTTTTCCAGTGACACAGCGTTGATCCGCTGCTGAAACTCCTCCATGGCCAAAAAGTCCTGAGCTGCTACTCCTTCTGGTCGTTCCAATGCTAAGAAGACAACACACACATATCTCTCTTTTAGCTCTCTTTCACCTCTGTGAAGCTGTACACAGTGTATATGGGGAGGTAGTAGAGAGCAGCAGTATGCCACTAGATGGAAACCAAGATTCATAAAGTAAACAGAATGTTTTCCCAGAACGAGCAGCTTGTGGTTAGCAGCGATTCACATGTTCTCAAAATTGTAGAGTCTGACAGAAATTAGGCAGGTTAGAAGGTGTAAATAAACCTCTTTCACAGAGGAAACTCCCAATTCAAGCTGAACGATGAAGCACTATTTTAAACTGCACTCAATTACGTACACACCTCTGGTGAAAAGAGCTGAGTGCAGCTTGAGGCTGCCTCCATTCTGCAGACGCGTGGGAAGCTCACTGAAATGACAGCTGTCCAGGTAAAGTGTGACACGGATTGCCTGCCGACTGCCTTCGACTTGATAATGCACCGGCATGTCTGAGGACAGACGTGATGAATGGAAGAAGAAGAAATGAAGACAAAGAAAGAAGAATTAGTTTTGTATTAGTGACTACTTCAAGTGTATTTCCAAGGATGTTTAAACCCCCCCCCCCCCCCAATAAAAAAAAAAGAAGAAGAAGAAGTAGTCATTATCTGGTAGTTAGTATCCAGAGAAAAATGATGTATGTAGATAAAAACAACCTCCTGTATTAAAATTCCAAAGCAAAGGGATCACAAAGGAGCGAAATTCAGCACCTTAGCAGGAAACACTGACTCGATTACAAAATCCTTTTTGTTTCCTCCAACCAAAACAGGGGCTTTCAGATAAAGGGACAGCACAATCTCAATCTCTGCTAACCATGTTGACATTCCTGAAAGGGACATCTGGAGGGTGTGTGTGTGCGTGTATGTGTGTGTGTGTGTGTGTGTTTTTAAAGGAGAGGCATTTTTAAAAAGGAAGGGATTTGGAGATGTAACACTACTGTGGACTCCTGCAGCTGTTCTCTACAGAAACACACATCATTCTATTTATTTAGAAATAGCAGAATTGTACACCGTCACTTCAAAAGCACTTTGCATTTTTTTTTAGATGGGATTGTTATCTGGGTCTACAGAGCTTAAAGTTATAGTGTGCTATTACGTTATCATCAAAGAAGCCTTCGACAGTTCAGAGGTAACCTTATGTAACCTTAAGATACTTTACTAAAGTCTCAGCACACTTATAAACCCATAAATAAACACAACTGGTTTTTAAAATGCTCTGTACTGGCACCGGGTACGGTTTACAGGTAAAGAAGAAGAAACATGCAGAGAAACAGTTGTCTGTTAGATGGTATAAAAAGAAAGCTCACTTGCAACAAGGCATTCATTCTCCAGTGGTCGGAAGAGCACGGTGACTTTATCCAGATCCTGCAGAGCCGCTTTTGTGTCTTCCAGCATGGTGCGCTCTTGTCTCTGTCACACGGAAAGAAACTCAGAACGGAGCAAACTAAATACTTTAAGCAACAATGTACATAAATCTATTTTGAGTTTGTATGGATTTCCTTAATGATATCTGTCTGTGTGTCAGAAGCCCTTTTTATTTATTTATTTTTAAGCTTGTTTGTCTTGCACAATGTTCTTGTTTGCAAAATAAATTAAATTAAATGTGTTTGTTTGTGTGTGTGTGTGTGTGTGTGGGGGGGGGGGGGGGTTGCACGGTGGCTCAGTGGTTAGCACGTTCACCTCACACCTCCAGGGTCGAGGTTTGATTCCCGCCTCCCCCTTGTGTGTGCGGAGTGATTGCGTGAGTGAATGAGAGTGTGTGTGTGCCCTGTGATGGGTTGGCACTCCATCCAGGGTGTATCCTGCCTTGATGCCCGATGACGCCTGAGATAGGCACAGGCTCCCCGTGACCAGAGGTAGAAAATGAACGAGTGAGTGAGTGTTTGTTTGTCGATATGTTAAATGAGGTGTCCTGGATTTCCAGTACAGGGAAAGATTTTAGTCATGGAGTTGTGGAGCCATGGTGTGGAACTGGGTGGTGTGGCTCACCACGTGTGGCGAGAGGGTGGACTGGAAGTTGAAGAGCACTCCGATTGCTGAGATCTGCTCCAGCCATTTGTGGCTGACCTCCTTGCAGTCGTCCTCATATTCAGCGTTGTTGTTGAAGCGAAGGTTGAGTGCCCAGAACACTTGTTCGGCAAGTGTGCACAGTGCACCCACAAGGGCCTGGCAGAAAATCGCATCCCGACGCAACTGCAGCTCTGTGTCTGAGAGAGAGAGGGAGAGAGAGAGAGAGAGAGAGAGAGAGAGAGAGAGAGAGAGAGAGAGAGATGAAGGGATAGAGACGACTTGTAACAGCTGGCTGTGATGGAGGCCTCAGAAAAAACAGAGCAAAAGATAGTAACAAGACGGATTAGAATAGCTGACGGAGAGAGAGTAGTATCTCACTATTTACTCATTCGGCTCCTGCAAAGAATAAGCTGTCTAAAACGTTAGACAATGATATCATATAAAGGATTTCAAGACCTGGCTTTTGTGTCATTCGACATATAAACATTGAGCGCATTGATTATACAATATTGTTTTGGTTGTGTATTAACTTTGTTCTTCTGGAAGCTGCTCTGAGCAAGTGGAGTATTAATTCAGAGTCCTTGGCAGACATGATAGCGTCATGCTGAAAACATGCCAAACACTCAAAGCGGAAGACACAATCCACACTCAGACACACACACACACACACACACACACACACACACACACACACACACACACACACACACACACACACACACACACACACACACACACACACACACACACACACACACACAGAATGGTGCAGTACATAGTCGGTATGGGGTAAGAGCAGGAGCAGGTCCTGGCAAGAGCCTGTTTGTGGATAGCAATAAGGAGCAGTCGCAAGATCAGATTCCCTCACACTCTCTCAACAGCTTCCATATGCCTCCCACCACAGAGCCCAAGAGACAAACTCTCTCTCTCTCTCTCTCTCTCTCTCTCACTCGCTCGCTTTCTCTGTCTCTTTCTGTCTCGCTCTCTACACTTTCAATACTACTCTCACTCTAGATCTCTTCTCGCTTTCAACCTTCTGAACTTTCACTCAGCAGCTCACACAGACACCCCCCCAACACACACACACACACACACACACACACACACACACACACACACACACACACACACACACACACACACAAACATTTAGGAATGGCAATGGAATGCCAATAAAACAATCAAATATCACAGCACACACCCTGAGTGTTGCTGGAAAAATCATTTAACCATTATGTAGCAGAGACTATATACTTTTATACACAGACCTAATACAGGGCACTAACATTACATCACACACCCTATTGCTGAAAAAGTACAGGATGTGAAAGTCTACCTATATTCCTACATAATAGTATATTAATCTAAAGGCAAATCCAGAAGTCATGGCACCCTTCATAAAAACTGAACATAGGTGTTTTTTTTAAATGAATATGCAGTGTATTGTATATCATATTCAACACTGTTTTGAAAGCTTTTAAAGCTTTTCTCAAGGGGAAACACTGCTTTCAATATCATTGGCACAATTTATATTTTCTTATTAAAAAACAGACATCAAACTTCTGTCTATAATTTAGAGAATTTAAGTCATTTGGAGAACAATTCTGTTAGAGAAATAAAAAATAAAATAAAAAACCTTCCGTAATTGGAGAGGGTGAATCGAAGATGTTGGTAAAAAGGTGGCAATAATTTTCAAATCAACTTTACAGATTATTAATCCCTTACCTGTGCACTTCAGCAAGGCCAACAAAAGCTGATTCCTGCCATCTGAAACACATAAAAAAGGAACCAATCAAAATTTGTGCAAAGGAATGATGTAGAAACACTACAAAACAAACTAATAGATGCTCTGAACACACCCTCTACGAAGCGATGCAGACTGTCCACTAGGTTTTTGATGGAGCTGGGTAGGTTCCAAGGGTCCTCCTGGATGTTTTTGTGCAGGATGTATCTGCACCGTGCTGTCCAGTCGTCTGCGTGGCGGAATTCTGCCCCCACATAGGTGTGACACAGTCATAATGAGGGCTATTCAAGCTCAAATGAAAGAGTGTGTGTTTGTATGCGTGTGTGTGTGTGTGTGTGTGTGTGTGTGTGTGTGTGTGTGTGTGTGTGTGTCAGAAGGAAGAGGCTCTCTTGTCTGCGATTCCTGGCAGAAACCCATGTGTGCAGACACACATGAGTGTCTTATTTGAGTCAAGACAAAAGCATTTAATGTCCTCATAGGCTTCTATTGTAAAGATGTTTTCAATTATGACTCCTCTCTAACACTGCAAATACACAGATGTGTGTGTGTGTGTGTGTGTGTGTGTGTTCACACTCAGACAAACAATCCCAAAACAAGCACACAGTCTATAAAATGAGACAGAGCAAAGATGTGTTGTCTTGCAAGAATTCGGAACGTGGTAATGACTGACCACAAATACACACACCCTAAACACTTTTCCAAACATAGCACACACACCAGTGTTTGCCCCACACTGGGCCTTACCTGGCTGAGTGTGGTCAGGGTGGAAATGCTTGGTTTCCTCGCATGCTTTGCTCATGACCGGCCCTTTCAGAAGGCTGTTGATAGAGTCAACCTGAACGAGGAAAAACACACACAGCACAGCAATGAATCCTCCCTTCAGTACGGCCTGCTGCAAATCTGGAGAAGTCTTTGTCCGGGGGTAAAGGGTAAAGATCAAAGGTTAATATAGGGAGGTATAAGAGGTGGACACGGTTTTCTGAGGAAGCGTGCTGTAACGTGGGAGAAGAAAGGAGAGGAAGGATTGAGAGTGATTGAGGGTCATGGGCAGACAGAGAAGAGAAACAGAACAGATCGGAAGCGATAAGAAAAATCATAAGATGAAGAGAGCTCTGTGAAGATTAGACATGTGATCAATAATGAAGACATATTCTGACATATTATTCTGCAAACCTACTTGATTAAAAAGATGCTCTAGACATCCATGCAGCTTGTCCTGTTTGTCCAGAGGAATCTGCATGTCACATGGCAGCTCGTCTCCTACGTCATGATACACACAGGATTAGGACACAAACTCGACCAGAACTTAAAATAAAAAAAGGTGTCTCCGAGGTACCTGAGCCCATCTCATCACTCCCTAGATAAGAGCTGTTGCTTCGTACGCTTGTGTAGGACAGTACAGAGTCTCGGTTACTGTTGCACTCACTAAAACAGCAAACACACAGAAACACCTTCGTCACAATCGTACCCTTTTACCGTCATATTTCAAGGTCAAATGTGTATTTTTCAGATGCTAAACTTACTTAGAAAACAAAATCTTTATAAATGTGTGTTTTGTTTAATACTGGTTTGCTTGAAAGTGAAAAATAAAAATAATGAAATAAAGTGAGATTTCTGAAAGCTGAACTTTTTCAACCAGGCGCATTGTCACCGGTACTTGATTCTGAGTCTGTGTCAAGAATCAGTTCTTTATTTGTTTATTCTCACACAAAACCAGTTAACTATACAAGAAATATAGAAAGATTTTAAACATCAATTTCTCTTTCTAGGTTTTTGTGTTCTTATTTTTAAAATTTGTTTTACATTTTTTTATTTTTTTTTTTTATTCCTCCATTATGAAGTTTTTATTTTCCCATTCTTCTTTGCAAAACCCTTTAAGCTTAATTTTAATTCATGCAACATGCTATATAAATAAAATTATTTAAAAAATGGATATTATTAATAACCATTATTATTATTATTATTATTATTATTATTATTATTATTATTATTATTATTTAATGAAATCTGAGCTTAGCCAGTCAGTCACTTGGACAAAGATGTTCATTAAAAGAGTCTTGCATATAGACAAAAACACTTCAAGTTGAATATATTTTATGTCAAGGAAGCGTTCTGTCTCTTCTGCAGAAAAACAGCATCCGTTATTCCCACCACTGTAAACCATAAAACAGGAAGCTCTATGATGTGCCCTGGGTCTGTGTTCAAAGGATTGTCATAATAACTGAATAACCAGTGGATTTGCGACAGGGTCATAGAATGTATGTGGGGAGTCTGATAATAAATAGTTTTGTGTGAGATTACAGAATCACGGATCAGTCTGGAGGCACAGAGGACAAACACTTTAGCCAAGAATGAACACTTAGCCATGTCTTAACACTCATTTGCTCACATGAGGGAGTGAAACATACAGCAGATGGAAAATAGCGAGAAAGAGTGAGAGAGCGAGAGAGAAAGAGAGAGAGAGAGTTAGAGAACTAAACTAAAAATGAGATAAGCACTGTACTGTAGGAGTCTTGAATCTCACACATTCAATTCATGCATGAAACCAGATTATAAAATAAGCAAAGTGTTTTTTCCACAGATAGCCCCAAAAGCTGATGTAATTTCTCGGTAATGTGAGGGGGTTATAATGTATGAGATCACCCACTCAGAAGGTATCAGGCTTTAATGGTGGCTGGCTGTATAATGGAAGAGCGTGTGTACGCAGGCAGTCATTTAGAGCTACTGCAGTCAGCATGCTGTTAGTGGTCAGCGTGAGCAAGACCCTGAGCAAAAGCAGCATCCGCAAAATTACAAACACCCCACAGGAGCAACGACGCTGAGTGGAACAAAGATGACGTGAGGTTTTAACCATTGAGCAGAGTAATGGAGCATCTCCACACATGATGCACAGTGTGAGCTGAACTTGCTAGAGCAAAATGTGTCAGGTTTAAAAAAAACATCTGTTCCACAGGAGGAGTAGCGACGTACAGAGAGCAGAATCCACCTGAGGAGGTCGGCTCAGCTGATATACAGCGCACATGCTTAGGTCTGCTGTTTACAATCAGACTAAACTATATTAAACAAGTATTTATAGTTTGCTTTCAGGAAAAATTAAGTACTAAAGTGTACAATTTTGCAGTCTAGCTGTGGCAGGCTGAGTGTTTGTTAAATCTAAATATTTATATGGACTAAAATGTAATTGTATGCAATTACACTCAGCCATGTTCTTCATAAAAAATTTTGTTCTCCTCACCTGGTTCTAGTAATTTGATGGATTTTGTTTCCTTACACAGACACACATCTCTTCACAATGGCTCTCTCAGCTTTTCCCAATAAATCTTTGTTACATTAATGCCAGCAAAAGCTAACATAGACGACGATTTTATGGAGGAAAACATTATCTAAGTGGAGACAAGGCTGGATACTAACAAAACAGACTAAAAACTATAGCTATTTAATACGTACTGTATACGTTGTTATTGTGCTAAACCTTTTGTGTTAGACATGCTGCAGTGTAAAACATATCCAGGCGTTTAAAACATCTGCCAAAAGTTAAATCTGTACTTTTCATGCAGTAAAACCTTCTGACATCCTGAATCCTCCCTAGACTTTGTTGTCTCACCTGTAAGAGTCTCTGTAGCTCATGGTGTCATGTCCAGAATCCTCCTGATCATCCTCATTCACTTTGAAGCACACTCTTTTGCTTTGAATGACCTCCTCATGCCCAGGAGAAGTACACGGCACGCTGTCGTACGAAGGAGGCTCAGAGCTCTGAGGCTGGATGGGACCAGTGATGGAGGACAGGAGCCTATGGCACACAGACACATACAAACATGTAAAAAATACCTTGTTGATTCTAAATACCAGGTAATATATCGATCACAATATCTTAGTTCAAGGAGAATGTGGAAAGCCTACTTTTAGAGGTAGAGTTAATAACAGGTTGAGGTATTCCTGCTTTTTTATTTGTGAGCCACACACCCACGGCAATTATTTCAATGTGCTATCGAAATACACGAGAGGAGGGAAAAAGTGACAAAAGGGAGAGGCAGGGAAATGGTGTCTCCTTCTTGGTAGTATGTTATGGCTTCAGTCTTGACTGGCTCTGCCCTGCCCAAAAATATTTTTAGACTTTCAGAAAAGGCTTCCTGATGTAGGAAAGAGAAGTAGAACAGAGCTGTGGCTGGTGGGGCTCACTGGTCTCTGGTGTGGTGGAGACACACCCCAATGTTAAAACATGCTATTTGATAAAGGAGACTTTCCCACACACACACACGAGAGAGAGAGAGAGAGAGAGAGAGAGAGAGAGAGAGAGAGAGAGAGAGAGAGAGAGAGAGACAGAGACAGAGAGAGAGACAGAGAGAGAGAGAGACAGAGAGACAGAGAGACAGAGAGACAGAGAGAGAGCAGGTAAACATGTATATATCTAGTTTGTTTCAAACTGAGAAATAAGATTTTTTATTAAAATGATCTTTTGCAGGTGATTGAGGTATTTAATGCATTTGTCACACAAAACTACAAATGTAGTGTTCGAATGTATAGTTTAAATTTGAAATGTCGGTTTTACTGAACACACTCTTTGGATAAACACTTGTACAGAATTTTTTTAATGTGAATATTGTTGCTTCTGAACAAAGTAAAATCTTTTATTATGAAGAAGAAAATATTTTTAAAATGTGTGTTATGTATTTGTTTTCTAGGAAACTGATACAAAAACTAGAAACTACAGAATATTTGTAACACACAGCACTATTTTTCAGGGATAAATGATATGATGTGCTAAGTGGGCATAGTGAAAGTACTCTTCAAACCATCGGACAAAGCAGTAGTCATGAGTGAAGAAATGGAAAAACAAATATGTTAATGTTTTTTTTTAACTACAGTTTAAGACTAGAAATATTGTATATATAATTTGCCATAATTAATGTATCAGCTGAGATAGGCACAGGCTCCCCATGACCCGAGGTAGTTCGGATAAAGCGGTAGAAAATGAGTGAGAGTGAGCGAGTAATGTATCAGCTTTCAGACTTACACATCAATCTGAGCCACATAGAGCTTCATCTCCCTGACCGCGGTGTCCAGCCGGTTATAAAGGCAGATGTAGTTGTCCTGGCTCTCAGTGTCCTCCTGTTTAAGAAGAAAACTGAGGCCTCCTTCACCCTGTGTGCGCCTGCTGCATGCCTCAACACCTCCATCTATTCCCTCCTCCTCCTCATTATCCAGGCCAGTGCAGCTCCACGATGGGGCAGCCATGCTCGTCACACAGTGGACCGTGTGGGACATGGGGTTCAGATTGGCTGAATAGGAAGAAAAGGCAGACTTAAGTACCAGTTATCCTACACAGGAGTCCGAGAAACCTAAAGACTATCCCAGGGGACTCTGAACACAAGGTGGGGGACACCCTGGGCAGGATGCTAACCCATCACAGGGTACAATCACGCACACTTACACACCTATTCACACAATACAAACAATGTAATGATGCTAATCAGTGCATCTTTGCCTTGGGAGGAAACCAGAGTACCCAGAGGAAACCCACAGGACACAGGTAGAACTTCACACACACATTAACCACTAAGCCACCATTCCCCCCAAGATTAGGCTTATGTTGATGATGTGATGAAACAGTAAAGATTAAAGCAAGGTACCACAACCTTAACATTAGCATGCTAAAAGTACACATTTGTATAAACTTTTTATGTTATGTGAAAGCTACTTAAATATGTGAAAAACTAAAGCAATAAAGGTTATCACCGATTTAAAAAAGTACTGTTATTTCATGGATTTTTTTAAAAAACACTATTCACGTATATATCGAGTATATTTTGTATTGTAAGAGCTTTGTGTAATGGTCACAAAAGGAAGTAAAGCAAAGTGTAAAAGGGAAGTGCCATTAGATGCAGAGGAAAAACAAAGCAAATGGAGAGATAAGTGAAAGGTGAAATTTCTAAACATGACAAACCCTTTTGGAAAACTGTGTAATGCCAGTGGCTTTTTTTCGCAATGCAATACTAGATTTTATATTTAATAATTCATCTACAAGCTCTGATATTGCATGTGACACTTAAACACTTTGACCTAAACAATGGTAAGACTCAGATTGCAACACAGCCTGGAAAAGCACCTGATCCATGCAGTAATGTCCATCTTCAGAGGAATGTGAAGTATCTCTGACTGTGTCACAACTGCTGAGCACATGTGAAGGGAAGCATTCGAAGCTAACAACCTTACAGAAGAGCCATAACAACACAACTGGTGCAGATCAATGTAGACGCAACGTAGTGACAGGTGCAGAAACAAACAAAAGCCAGACATAACAGACAAAGAAGAAAAAATACTGAAAAGAAAAAGGCCACGGAAACCTGACACTAGAACAGATTCTAAATCATTTCTTAGCATGGGGTAGACAATGTAAATTACACATAAAAGTAATAACAAACACATGTACAAACAAAGCACTGATATAAAGTTAACACAATACATATGGTACTGTTTAGCTTGGACTTTATTGGCTGAATCAACCATTTAAGCTAAAGGCCAAACATCAAGCTGTGAAACAATATGAAAACAAATCGTCTGCTTTAAGGTGCAGGAAATGGGAGAGCGTGCTCCTCTGGGATGAGGTGAGCTGACATCACTGAGAACCACTCAGCAGGGCCTAATGGAGTTGTAATGGAAGGTTGATGGAAGCAATTTCAAACTGAGAGCTTTAGAAAGGCTCTGATTTGCTGTGGGAATAGTCATTACAGCAAGGCATGAAATTTACAAGCCCCTCATGGTTTAAACTGTATTCTTTAATTATTATTTCATGATGTTTAACTATTAACAAGGGGAGTTTTGTTCAGTGGAATCCTTGTGGCAGGGATGCAATCTAGCTAATTGTCTTGGCAGCCATGAGGTAAGGTGCGTTTTTGTTGGGGAAATCTAGAGAAAAATGAAGTCTTTTTAGTAATGCTAGACACTACATGCTATATTTATCCAATTGTGAAACATGGCATATTTCAAGAAAAACGTAAAACAGTGCAAAACAATTTCTGGCTATTTCCCCCCCAAAACAAGTTGATGGATATTTCTTAATGTTGGAACCATTTTTTTTTAAACAAGTGTGAGAGTGACACAACTACAGTATTAAGTTTCTTAAGTTTCTTGAATACCAACCTTGGTCTGGGTCAAGGCCGAAAAAGGAGTTCTTGCGCCCGAAGCGGATGCTAAATGCACGTCCAGCTGATGTGCTGCTCTTGGGGCAAGAAACCTGCATCAGGTTCAGGTGACAATTCGTGGGCACAAAGTCCATGCACCCCAGGGCATGAGGTTTAGTACTAGCCTGCTTAAACATGGGCGAGCCTTTATTCTGCAGCTCATCTGCAAACTGAGAATGGAACAAAATGAAAAAAAAAATAACGGGGGTGTAAACTTTAAAGAAATAACATACAGATAAGATGGGTTTTTCCACACACACCTGTTGGTAGTTGCAGATACGTTTGCGTATACTCTCCAGTTTGGTGTCGCAGATATTTCTGAACTCATACTGCGGCATCGACACGACACGCTCGCTCTGAGCGATCAGCTGACTGCAGCTCGTCACAAAATTTGTGTCTTCTTTAGAAAAGGCTTTTAATATCTGAAACAGAGCAAATAATGTAAAGTCTCACAGGACAGAGAAATACACTAAACATCCAAACGTCCACGATTAATTTTTATGACGTAATACCTTTGCTGTGAGACTGAAGCAGCCCTTTGGCTCCACCATCTTCTCCAGAACATGATGTTTGATCCCAGCTGAGCTCACGTACTCATATACAACGCCATGTTCCAAGTGCATGTTATCCACCATCATGTTAACCAATGGAATATCTCCAGACAGAGACAAATGTTGCAGACCTCTGACTACAATGTCAAATCAACAAGAACAGAATGTGGAATAAGCGACATGCCATTTATTCATCTTCAGTAACAGCTTTTATCTTATTCAGGATGGTGGTGGCTTCCGTGCTGAAGCCTAAAACACTGTGCACATGGGTGTCCCAATCATGCTATATTCACACACTCTTTCACATTCCTCCACTTCTCCAGGGGCAATTTATTACACCCGACCCATTTCCATCTACATTCATGTTTTTTGGAGGTACAAGGAACTCAGACAACCTGCAGGAAATCCATGTGGTCACAGGGAGAACATGCAAACTCCATACAGTTTCATTTGTATTAGCCTTCAGTATGGCTTGATATGTATCACTACAGATTATTTCACTAAATGCACACACCCATCCAACCACAACTGCCACAACCGCCACAGCCTAAGAAACCACAGTACCTGTTCCATTAGAACAGCCGTTTTCCTCTGTGTCTGAACCATTCTCAGTGAGGCACGATCTGAACGCCTGTTCCTCCACATTGTCATACACACGGTACACCCACTGACTGCAAGCCGGCTTTAATCCATGTACAGAAAAAAAGAGAGCAAAAGTGATGTAAGTGATCAATCCAGATATATGCAATCCAATCCAACAAGAAGAAATATCTGGGGAGCAAAGATTTGCACTCATATATAATATGGGGGGAAAATGAAAATAGACCTGAATGGACAGAGAGTAAATGCTTATCAATAAATATACTAAACATGTTGAATAGTAACGATGCATGTGCTAATTCTACAACTAAATAACATTCTAAAATACAGTCTGAGGCTAAATAAACAGTAGATAGTTGATCTGTGACCCTAGAATAGAAGACGGTCTTATAACATCTGAATTAAAACAAATATTCCAAGCAGAAGGAAAAACAAGGCTAGGCTACAGAGGTGTGGTGACTGAATTATTATAACCAAAAGAATCTTAATATGCCCTGGTGATTAAAAAATAAACTGTGATGTTCAAACTAAATGTCTTGTCGGTATAAACTGAAGTTCTTTGTCTAGTTCAGTTTGCCTTGAGGGTACACAAACTTTCACGTTGAACTGTAAATGTAATTATCGGCAGTGGCCAACAGATCTTACCTCCTCTTTCTCATCCTGTTCAGGCTGATAACTGCTGAAATGCTCCAGTACCTCATCGTAGCTGCTCTGGCTCATGTTGGCGCCGTTTACTTTGAGCACACACTGGCCGGCCTGCAGGCCTGCTGCTGCGGCCTCTGACCCTACACACACACACACACACACACACACACACACACACAGCAGTCAGAACTGATGTCAGCACACACTGTTGAGACTAGGGAATTACGATGACCATGGCAACCTAAACACAAAAGCCAGAGACTACTGTACAAACCAGTCTGAAGAGAAACAAGTGAACCCACAATATGCCAAGCCAGTATGTAATAACACATGAACTATACTCAAACATGCCTTCCTCAAACACATCTCCACCTTCTCCTGCACTCTGTAAACTTACACCAAGTGAAAACCCTGTATTTATATGAAAAAGAGATTGTCCTGAATTACATGTTGGCTTTTATTACAAAGAAAATATTACCTATTTAGTTTCTACCCTACGTAGTCTATAAAGCTGCAGTACGTGTAACATGCTGAGGCACTTCCAATAATAAAATCCATCATCAGCCTAGTGTAAATCTCTACCTATGCTCTAAATGTCGTTCTAAATAACTACATGTTTAACATAGTTCGAAATTCACGCCTGATCGTGAGGCAGAGGGCTATTTTTAGTGGTCCAGATGTTTATCACAGAGTACTGCAGTCACTGTTATGAAACCATTTTTATTTTCCATTCAGTGCTTAGTTTAGAGCAGACACATCTGCTTGACAGGTTAGAGGGTGAAAGGCAATTACATTCCTGCTTTTGAGGAAATGAAAAGGCTTTGTGTGAGAGGATCTGATTAAATAAATACTCAGGGAAACCACTAGTGTCCTTAGAAGATTCATTGGGAGCTAAATTTTAAATTGTTTAATTAGAGGAGGACGAGTAAAAAAAAGAATATGAAATGAACGAGAGGTGAAATTATCATACAAAAAAAAAAAAACATTAGAAAGCATCTCCAGACATCAACCACACGCACACGCACACGCACACGCACACGCACACGCACACGCACACGCACACACACACACACACACACACACACACACACACACACACACACACACACACACACACACACAGAGCTCACCTATTTTCACTGCATGCACATATGGAGGACAGGATCCTCGCAGTTTGAATGACAGACCATCTCGACAGTCTGGAATCTTCACGAGCCTTTTCACAGACAAAGAGAATCCATAAATTTTTTTTTTTATATTTTATAGAAAATTCCCATATTGATTTTCTTCAAAACTTTCTGTTCCCATATGCTTTATAGAAAATCGGAGATCATTTGGGTACCACATTGCTGTTAATACTTCATCAAACTGCTGCTATTACATAAGTACATGTGTGTTGTTTCATGTAGCATCATATCATTTTATATAGCAACATGGTCCTGAAGAAACATTCTCTCATTTCAATACATACTGCATCATCTATATACGCTTGAAATGACAATAAAATCTTCTTGACTAGACTAGACTTGACATGACTTGACCATGTGACTCTGTTCTACCGTCTTTAAATTCCACAAACTGTGATCTACGTCAGAATCCCTTAAGGGTGCAGTTTGTACATTTAATATTTTACAAGTGATTTTAGAAGTTTTTAAAGAAAACAATATCACGCTGGTATCAGTATCAACTGAAACTATCTGAAAAGAAAAAGTGGATGTTTGAGTGAAAAGCAGCATACTAGGCCAGGAGATGTCCAGCCTCTATGTCCTTGGTCTGTGATCCAGATGTAGATCCAGCAGAGCAGTTTACTCATAGCACGCACAAAAATATTGCAATGGAACTTATCAACTTATCCAAAAAAAAATAATTAAAAATGTGTCAAGTTCAAAGACAGTCAAATGAATGCATGTTAATTATTTAGAAAACATGCCACTTAAAAATGAAATGTTGAAAGATAAATGAACAGGGAGGTATACATTTATTCAGAGAGTCAAGTTCTACACAGATCTCATCTGTTCAGGGTCTTTTGCGCTAGTCAGACGTGGTCATGTGAAGCTCCACAGCAAAATTAAACATAATCCCTGTCCGTGTTATTCATACAACAGTTTCTACAGTGGAAGTGCCGAAAAGAGGAAGGGCAGCCAAAGGTTTTCATTACAACTGTAACGCCCCTTAGGCAGTAAACTGCTCCTTTATACATACAAAACAACTCCAAATACTTCCCATATACACATTGGTAGTGTTTATGTCCCAGAGCTGTAATACTAGTAGCAACTCTACCATTTTACTCTAAGTGCTTGAACCAGAACAGATGTAAACAATGTATGTATTGTGAGTATATCAGGTTACCGCTTTAGAGACTCACTCTTTGTTTTTGGTGGCAACCAGCAGCCTGAGAGAACGGCGTATACAGAAAGACTGGTTGATCATAATCTCCACCTCAGAGAAGGGTCTCAGGAACACCAGGTCTTCATTAATAGAGTAGATCTTCCTTCCTGCTTGCAACCCTGCCATCTACACGCAGTGGAAAACAATGCAGAAATGAACATGCGTTACTGAGCTGTTATTTCAAGCACAAGAAATAAAGAAAACATTTAGCACCAGCTCATTTAGAGTCTTAGTGAGGGCCAAGAACAAGCAACAATTTTTTACAATATTATATATTTTTTTCTATTTGCATCAAATTACAGTAAAAAAAGGGGGAGATGGATTTCAGTCTCCATCTCTTTCTACTAAGAATCCAGCTCTTAATTTTCACACTGAATAGGACTTTATGTCAGGTGCCAGAGTGAAAGCACTAAAATAAGGACTATTTAATTATACAGCTGTGATGCTGGATAATGCAGACCTCTATGTCCTCTCTCACACACAGGGTCACTGTGACTGTGCTCTGCTTGTGGAAACAAATCCCTTCCTTCTGCACAGAAGTGTTTAGTATTCCGGACCCTAGCCATCTTATTCCAGTCTTTCTGACTGGGGTCTATTTTACCCCTGGTCCTGCCTGATCAGCGCTGGCAGCAGAGGACAGACGGAGGCCTTGTTATGTTCTAGGATGGGAAGAGGAGATGTGCACACATAAGGATGAGAGGATGACTGAATGGGGCAAAAAATACCTTGAACTGAATCCATGAATTTCAAACATGCCTTATCAGTCACTCTAATGATCTTTTACCATGCTAGCTAGTAACTTGTGTGTTGTCTTATAGTTTGCTTTTATGTGGACATTTAAGGATGTGCTTCTATTGTTGTTTGTGGGTGTGAACCATCCAGCTTTTAACCTACAATCCACTCTGCACATCACTTTTATCTTAATGGTATTAAAATCTGATTTACACCCTACATGCTAGGCTTCATACTGGTTTCACTGTCAGATATGTCAAGCAAGCTGACTCTACTGTTTGTGTGTTTATTCACCAGAAGCACTTATGATCTCTGCTACTTTCTTCCAAGCTTTATTGTTTTTATTAGAAATCTCAGTTGAAATGTCACATTCAGCAGTTGTCGCTTTGTTTCCTGGCAATGTTGCTGAAATCACAGCTCATGACACATTTTCTGTGTATCACACCGCATACACAGAAAATGAACAGTTGCCTGTTGCTGTGTCACTCACTAGTGTGAATAAAGTGTTGTAGATATTATTGTGTTATTTTTATAAGCAAACGAAAGGATTTGCCCCGCAAGCCCATTTATATCGGTTCACTCTACGCATAAAAAAAGATGCTGTATTGATGTTCTATTGATGTTCTACTGATGTTGTTATATCTTATGTTCTGCAGCCTATTCCTTAACATATTCCACTTTGTAAACAGGATTTTGTATTGTACTGTTCCTCCAGGCTAATAAAAAAAAAAAGGTTTAGAACAAACTACCACCTCATGCTCCAAAATCATGGGGAAATACAAGCTTGAGAAAACGTGATATATTTAAGGTTCTGTCTCTGATCCTTCTAACTGGCTAGCTGCTTGGCCTTGCTAGCAAGCACAGAATGCATGACATATTAGTAATGTTCACTCATAAACGATAAGTGCCTGCTCATGGTTCTTAAAGGTCCTTAGGTGTTAATATAAAGCTAGCATAGGTATAGAATCCATACAGTTTTTACCCAGCTAACTCTTCACCTATACATATGATCTGAAGTATATACTGTATAAGAGTATATCAGAAATCATGCTGGACTTTGTTTATTGACTTTAATTTATTTTAATTTCATACTGATTATTCTGAAATGTAAATCTGGTACATTTTAATGAGTAGTGAGCTTTCAGTAGATACTTTTGGATTTACTCCAACTCAGTTAGTTGCTTTTATTACTACTCTCCTTGGTGCTTGATTTTTGGTGACGCTGCTATAGTCAAGACTGGACTCTACATACTCACAAGACAAGACAACTCAATGAATATCTACTGTATTTGTCAATAAAGCCATTTTGCACCAGCTACAAGAGATAGTCAAGTTAAAACATTGAATGAGTTGGTTCTGACTAAAAAATATGGCTTCTATTTTTTGTAACTCAGCATTACTGTGAATAGAGGCTTCATCTCAATGTGCTTCTTGATATGAAGGAAAAAAGTGAGCGAGGCATCAGGACTCAGAGGAGAATGTGATGAGGCATGCCTAATTTTCTCTCCACTATCTGAAGTGAGAGCGAGACTCTGGAGAGGGAGTGAATTAAAAAGCGTGACCTGCACCCTGACTGCCTGCCTGAGCATCTGAGAACCAACTGACGTAGGTGTGAGGACACAATGACAGCCGGAATAAACCCTCCGTGTTAGAGAAACACGCTGAGAACCACCTCCAGATGATACTGATGATGCTGGTGGTGGTACAGGCCATGTTCTTAATGATGCTCAAACGAAGTTCTAAGATTAGCTTCCCTCTGTGAACAAGCCAGCGGTGTGATTAAGAAGTAAATCTGAAACAGCACCATGCACACAGACGTTTGGCTACCAAGAATATAAGTCCAGTTGATAAAAATACTGTTGCTAGGATGATATGCAGCCTAAATGACTGGATTAGTAATCAGACCGGTATATAAATATAGATGTATATAAATGTAGACTCATCAATCAGATTACAATGTACGTCTTTAGGCATCATTCAGCATAATGCATTTCTTTTAATGCTAAAATTTGGGTAATCTATATAATAACCCAACCCTGAATGCAGACTCCATTCACAACGTGTATATTATAAAAGAAAAGGGAGGAAATTCATATTAGTTCTGCTTATAAGAGGTCAAACAAAAGCAAAGATGGATGGTTTGTGGAAAAACAAACTAATAAAAGCTCCAGTATGCTGTTCAGTCTCATGATTTTGCTTAGGCAGAAACATAAAAGACCAGACTGAAACATGATGAAATATAATAACACATGGAAACATATTAGTATGAATGGCTGTGGAAGGGACAACCAGCTATCCTTAACATCTTGGTTATGACCTCGCCAAAGAGTCAAGCTGTTTGTGATAAAAGCTGCTGTGTTTTCTCTTCACATTACGTATAATAAATGTATAATTTGGGTCTGGCTAGCGTCTTTATTTTCTCTCTATGTTTAATGCCGCTGTGACATACTGTGCATATTGTGCTAGGAGAAGTAAGGCCCTTCATTTAGCTTTTGATTCTGAAAATTTCGTCTTTTATCTGTACACAATAATTCGAAGCTAATGTGTGTAGTGCAGCAAGTGGTGGGATTCGTACGTGTCCATCAATCAACTGTGTAACTGTGTAAACTTAACAAAAGAAAACTTTTGTTTTAAAAAAAAAAGTCATTAGGAAATGTGGTTTTATTTTCTATGAATAGAAAAAATAAGTGAATAAATAAATCTAATAGCCAGGACCTGAAAGCAAAGTGGTTTATCCACCAGTTCTGACTAATATTTATATGAAGAATGATGTAGAACATGAATTCTTCTTTCTTTCTCCTGTTTAACATTTGAAATTGATGGAAGCACTGATCTGTATTTAATCTAATGATAACCAGCTGTTTAACTCTGACATGGCCCACAAGTGCCGGCTTGTTCTGGTAGTGTTTGCACTAGCACTGCTTCTCCTCGCACCCTGATCTGTTTGGCTTAATGTTTGTCAAATGTGTCGTGTTTGAGTCTCTGCAAACATTTCTGTCAGCTTGAAAAGATGTATTGCACGGAAGCACAGCATCCACTTGCTTTCGAAATTAAATTGTCCCAAATCCTACCATTTTCGCATGGATGAATCAGTTTGCTGTTAGATGTTTTACAAAATCCAGTTCATATTCTCACCTCAGCATGGGAGCCCCTGGTTACACTCTTCACCATGATAGACTTGTTCTTCTCCTCAATCTCAAATCCATAGTCTTCCTCCCCCGGATGAATCTGCAGACGTCAAAAGCAAATCATTAGCACTGTGATGTCAAGAGATGAAACCAGGATTCGGGTTGAAGGGGAAATAACTGAAATGCTTGGCACACGTTTGATCAAACAGGAAATGTGAATTTTAAGACCAATTTGGATTTCTGTGGACTTGTTTTCTGTTTCCTATTTATTTTATAAGCACGTCCTGCCAAATCCAATTCTCCCTGAAGAAATATGGTCATAATGAACCTGTTTGCTTCTGATGACCTGTAAACACTCTAAATAAAGTTTGATGCTGATAATCATCTTCTGTGCTGTTCCTATATTAAGAGGATGTAAGAGCAGTGTGTAAAGATCAGGGTGATTATTAGTGGCCCTGAGTGCACACAGAGGGAGACTTCGATATGGTCGATGTCTGGGTGCGAGGATCCTTCTATTCACTCAGACAAAACACATCATCTGACTTTACTCGGTGTTTGTGTTAATGGTGATCAGACGCACCACTAGGGACTTCGCCATGATGTTCTCAATGAGCTTAAAGTCATTGCGAAGCTGCTTGGTCTTATTGCTGGTGCCTTCTGTCTCCTCATCAGCATGGAACCGGAAGAACTGAGATTCGTCCTTAAACTCGCTCTTTTCCAGGACTGCAAAAAAGAAACAAGCAAACAAGATCAGTAAAGAAGAGCAATCTGGAATCAGATTAGAGATAGTAAAGGAATTGTCCAGGGTTTTTCAGTTAATAGCACTTAACTATCTGTAGCAGGAGTGTGATTAATGCAGACATAAACTTCAACAAAATAATAGGTACAAAAAATAGATGGATAGACATAAAGTGGCCAAAAACCATTCTTTTCAAAGAGAACAAACAACAGTGACAGAAGACAATATGACATTTAGGAAGTCTAAGTGTGTAGGGTGAGAGGCTAAAAATATGATAGTGGGAGACGTTAATGTTTTTTTATTTCTTTTAATAATGATGAGAGAAATAAAAAGGTGGCTCTGGACTAACACTGTTATGCTTTGGAGGCCATTTCGCTAGCAGAGTTTGTGTTCATGTGTCCTTTTAGTGCTGAGGTGTTCACACTGTTTGGAAAAACTGCAGAGGGTTGCAGGTGAGGGGTAACAGAAAATACCAAAAATAAATATTTAAAAGACTGTATCAGACCTGCCAACCTTTATACCTTCTGTATGTGCTTCATAAATGTGCCAAAAAATGGACTCTCTCTTGCCCTTCCCCACAAATCTAGTGCTAGTAATGTTTTGGCTTAAAACATGTCTGTCAAAGTAAATGCTGAATGTTTTGAGTTCTCATGTTCTCATAATCACAAGACTTCCTGTGGAAAAAAGGTTGGAATACATCTGTCATAGAATAAAGTGTCACTATCCCGATAGGAGATAAATGAGGATGAAAATGGGTCAGTCATAAGCTAGGACTTCCACAAGCAGACATCACATCCCAACATCACAGCACACACACACACAACTTTTTTAAGCTCATCAAAACTTTTGTACAGTACATCTGTGAACAGATGCATTAAAACTGTTCTAACAGCTTGTGATCGCACAAAACCTCATTAAGACAAAATATTTGTTCATTACTGAATGCGTCTGTATGTAGTTTCCGGAGCCGTATTCCAATAGTCAGGCGAGATCTAAGATAGCACATCAGTCAGAAGAGACCTAAATAAACTAACCACCATTAGCACCCAATGTAGCAAGAACATAGACTGAAAACCAGGTTAACATTTACTAACATTACTATGTTCCCAACAACTACATTTCTATTAAAATTGAGTCTTGAGTTCATGAGTTTTCGGTTCCTTCACTTCAGAGAAACAAGTTGAAATGGCCTTGAAATCTCTGTCTTTACATATATATATAGTACTATGCAAAATCCCTTTTTTTTGTATATATTATTTGTAAATTATGCATTACTGAGATTGTACCAAACATTACTTTTCCAACAATAAATTACATGATAACGAAAAAATGTTTGTAAAATGTCAATAAACAGAGCAACATATTGTGTAACAAATCACTTCTCAGCCCAAAACCATAACGAATGTTCATCACAAAACTTCATAAAGTGTACATGAGACTACTAATTTTTTATTTCATTTTTTGGTACCACATCAAATATTAGCTTTGTATAGTTTCTTACTGGTGAGTTCTTATAAAATTTCTTATAAATCTGGAAACTATCAAGACTGTATGACATTAATTACGGCCCATTAAATTTAAAGATAAAATCAGATATTCATAGATGGAATGTTATTCCCTTTCTGAGTTTAAGTTCCCGCATAGAATCAATAAGGATGAATATTCTTCCACGGATGTTATACCTTTTTCAATGTCTACCAACCAAAATACCTTCTAACCAATTCTTAGAATTGGACAGATTAATAGCAAGGTATTTGTGGCAAGGGAAAAGAGCCAGAATTAAATTTAAAACACTGCAATTAAGAAAAGAGAAGGGTGGAATGGGCCTTCCTTCCCTACAAGAATATTACCATGCAGCCCAACTAAGGCCTTTAGTCTGCCTATGTTCACCAACATATACTGCAACATGGAAAGACATAGAAGGTTCGAAGTTAAACGGAACACCAATAACAGCTCTACTAAGTGATCAAATCAAATTACTAGAAGAACAGGCCATCCCAGAAGATTCTATAACAGGCAGCTTTCTGAAGTCCTGGCAGGCAATCGTCAAAATGTGCAGATTAAGAGAAGCATCTAAAATTATGAGATGGTGTGCCTATGATTCAGACTTTGCTCCAAACAGAATTGATGGCAGATGTAAGACATGGATCTCAAAAGGTTTAACTACTTATCATTCATTTATTTACAAAGGGGCATTCCAGACTTTTGAAACCCTACAGAAAGATTATGGACTGGGAAAAGATGATTTTTTTAGGTACCTGCAAGTAAGACAATAATAAACAAAAACATTAAAGAGGTGTTTGGAACTAGTGAGTCCGGGTTCATGGAAGTATTTTTATAACTAACTAAACCCAGATCATGCAACAAAGTTATCTCCAAACTATATAATGCTATACAATTATCTAAACAAGAAAATACAGAATTATATAAAGAAGAAATGGGTAAGGCAAGTAAATGTGAAGATCACACAGGAAAGCTGGGGGAAATATGTCAGTTACAATGGTTATCAACTGGGTCAAATACATGGCGTGAGTTTTGCTGGAAGAATATTGCGCGATTTTTTTATTACTCCCATTCAGAAAAGATACCAAGGCAGCAGAGATGCCTGTTGGAGACATTGTGGATCTAACGGAGCCAATCACTTCCATATTTTCTGGGACTGCCAAACAATAAGACCTTACTGGAAAGAGATCCATGAACACATAAACAACGTATTTAATGTAAACATTCCAATTAAATGTGAAACTGTATATTTGGGTAATCTAGGGTTGGAAACATGGAACGTTAACGGTAAAAAACTGCTTATGATACTATTAACGGCCAGTAAGAAATCTGTTACGAGGAAATGGTTAAAAGTTGATCCACCCACTATTGATGAATGGATTGAAATTATCTATGAGATTTATGTTATGGAAAAGATAAGACTAAATGGACTGAGTATGTAAAACCAATTAGACCGGATTTCATTTAACTGTATTTGTGCTCAATGTAGACCTGCCCTCTTTTTATATGATGTTTTACTTAACTGAGGTGGTGCGGACCCTGGTTCTGTTCTGCTTTGTTTTGGTTCTTAACTGGAATAAGTTGTAGTCCATAAAAGAAAAGGTCAGGAAGGCAATATGATCAATCTCATCTAAAATATCTATACCCATCTCCAACCATGTACTTGTACGACTATGTACTTGTACGACTATGTACTTGTACGAATAGAATTGTAACTAATGTACGTGATGTGAATCTGCCTTTGAATAAAAAATAATTAAAAAAAAAAAAATCTGGAAACTAGATTATGTTGGGTTCCCTTTTTGAGTCCAGTTCCTCTCAAGGTTTCTTTCTCAGATCTTCTCAGGGTTTTTTTTTTCATGCCACTGTCACCTCTGGCTAATAAAAAAAAAATAAAATAAAAAAATACACATATATACTTATACATATTTCTGTAAAGCTGATAGTATAATAGTATGTATAAGATACTGTAGTATAAGAAAAAAGACTTCCATTTCATTTATTTTGCCTTCTGACCGATCAACAATGAAAAGTCTCTGTGTGATGGACTGTTTAACTGACACTGTGCATTTGCTTACTGATCTTTTATACAATCCTGTATGGCTTTAGGATGCAAAACCTCAGGTAGCACATAAACACCAGTGCTGTTCATTTATTAGTATTCAAATCACATGATAATGAATAAGTCTCAGTTCAGCTGGTGCTTCAGCTCGGGCTTCGACTGATGACTTTTGACGCTCGCCTGTATTTTTTTTTTACTTCTGTCTTAAACAGCAGGAGCCATGCTGGTTGAGGAAAACCTGTCACTTAGGATTTTTTTCCCTAAAACTGAAAGTGACAGCCTTGTTTGCAGGAAGTTTTTGGGGAGACAAAATGTTCTGTTGCTGCACAGCGTATCCTAACTAAACATAAAGATTTGTTTTGTGACTGGACTTCAGAACAAGTAGTGCTGTTATTGATTTAACAGGAAGTGTGTGTGTGTGTGTGTGTGTGTGTGTGTGTGTGTATGTGTGTGTGTGTGTGTGTGTGTGTGTGTGTGTGTGTGTGTGTGTGTCTTCTCATACTGATGTTGTGTCTGTGTGCTTTAGTCTATTTTTTTTTTTTAACACTTTTGTTCCATTCCAACTCGCTGATACTGTTCTAACAGCTGGATACATCTGCTAATAGACGTGAGGACACTCTGGCCCCCAGCCAGGCTCACAGCCTCAGGGATTTATCAAGAATATTACAGGATAAATAAAAAAAAACCCTGTTTCAGTAGCAGCATAATCAATTTATTTCAGATAAACTGCTGTGAAATTGTATTAATGTCCACACATCAAACTTCCTAGTAAACTGAAATGCGATTAAAGAGATTAAATAAATAAATGACATCCGACAGCAAACCTGCAGCTCCTCCTCAGCACACTTTCAAGATACTGTGGCTCACAGCTGTTCTAATTTAAGACCCTTTAACACACAAAAACATGGCCACGGTTCACTCTCTGGCCCCAGACACCAAAGTGTTGCAATAGCAAACAAGCCAAGCCAAGGCTCATTGGAATTTCTGTTTATGGCAAAATCAGCAAGTCAGCCTAGAATCATGTACACACACATTACCGTGTTGATTTTTTTCTTCACTCTCAATTTCTTTTGAAACTTTCAACTCAGAGTCCAGCTTGACTACTACTGCCAAATGCAGCAATGTTGTTGATTTTAAGATGGATTCTGCCTCATCTGGTGATATCTTTCTGATATCATCGCTGCGCAGGTTCAAGATCAACAACATGTTCATATTTGATTCCGTATTTGTGATCCATTGACACTTTCTAAACACCATGCTCCCATAAAGTAAATATCGTGAGTCACGACGGATAGACATTACCGTGGTGCATGAAGCCGTTGTTGCACAGGCCGACCCCGAATGTGACGGCATCCTCGCGGGTAGAACAGTCTCCCTGAGAGATGTTTACAGAAAGTGAGAAAGAGAAAGAAATTGAGAAGACGAGAGAGAATACAGAGACATAAAGTGAGTATGAGAGAGAGAGAGAGAGAGAGAGAGAGAGAGAGAGAATGTTAAATAAAACCACATGCACCCCCGAACCCAAAATTTTAAAAGGCTGCTCTGTCCTCAATAAAAGCCCTATTTTTAGAGGTTTATATACAAACCTATGACATTACTAGTTAAGTAACCACACAGTTATGAGCTACAAGACATCTGAATTTCTCTCTGTCTCCCTCTGTGTGTGTGTGTGTGTGTGTGTGTGTGTGTGTGTGTGTGTGTGTGTGTGTGTGTGTGTGTGTGTGTGTGTGTGTGTGTGTGTGTGTGTGTGTTTTTGGAATGGAAGTCTGTTGCTTCTCCACAGGTGTATAAGTGTTTTATGTCTTCCTACCTGTGAGATGAGCCAGTCCACCAGTTTACTGGCTGGTAACACCGATTTAAATGTCTTCAGGTGGTGGTCTCTGTCTCTGCATGGAAAAAAAAGTAATAAATAAACAGACCTACACAATCCTTGTTTTTCCATTCACTTGTTTCACTTTGCAGACAAAACCTACTTTTGTATGCCTTGGAACAAAATGAAGAACACACATGAAATGTAATCGACGGCAAGTTAAGCTGGTGTAATTTATGTAACCCTTATTTATGTATGTATTTTTGCTTTATTGTCTAATTTAGTTGCTGCCAATTCCTGGCCTGTAGCATCAATATCGACTTTAAGGCACAAACTCGCTTATATTGTACACATGAGCCAACACACACCAGGCACTGGACTGGTGCCACTCTGATCAACACAACTGTAAAAGAAAGAAAGAAAGAAAGAAAGAAAGAAAGAAAGAAAGAAAGAAAGAAAGAAAGAAAGAAAGAAAGAAAGAAAGAAAGAAAGAAAGAAAGAAAGAAAGAAAGAAAGAAAGAAAGAAAGAAAGAAAGAAAGAAAGAAAGAAAGAAAGAAAGAAAGAAAGAAAGAAAGAAAGCCACACAGAAACCAAACAAACAACATTCATTCTTTTTTCCTTCCTTCCTTTATTCTGCTCTCTTAGTTTTAATGGCCACAAACCTTACAGAGTGGTTCTTAAAAAGAACAACAACAACAAATAACTCTAACACCAACATTATAACACAAGGAACTGCAAACTTTCTTCTTTGCTCCAAAATCAATCTGGTAGCCATTTCACCAAAAATAAATAAATAAATAAAATAACACCGCCACCCAACCTCAGCTGTCCAAAGAACTGTAAATAAATAATTTGTTATGGAGTCAAACTGTATAGAATTTAAATCTAAACCCTTAGACCTTTGAGCCTTCAGAGTCTTTTACCATGCCGTGTCACAGCAGAAGTACAGTATCTAAAGCAGATAACACTTCAGCCTGGCCACTGAGAAATATTTTATTCAAATGTAAATTAAAATCATACACCAAATGATACATGTGGTGTGTTAAGAAAAGCCAATAATTGGACAGTGTTACTGCACACATGCTTTAGTCTGACCACAATGACAAAAAAAAAAAGTAAAGCTAATTAATCCGCCACAAAACATCCTTATGGAGGATTCATTGTGTGCTAGTAAGAAAGAGGAAGCGTGCTAAGACGAGGCAGTCAGCAGCTTATTGGCTAGTTTAAAGCAAGATAGAGAAGATAAAGAAAGATGTGAGAACAGAAAACGGAAGGATGTGGCATAATTAAACAAAACACAATGTCAGAGTGGAGTGAGGCGCTGGTGCTCGGGTGGGGTGATTATTTTTTTTGTATGAGCACTGTAGATGAGCACTGTAGACTATAATTAATATAGAGCTTTCAACAGGGCAGCTTAACACAAAATCCTCATATACACTTAGATCCATAACCAACAAGCCAGAAGTGGAAATCCTGAAAGTAACCGGAGTAGAGAAAAGAAACCTGTCCTATGTAGGGTGCGAGGGGTTCTAAATCATTACTCTTATACAACTACATATTGCTACATCCAACATATTAAGTGTGTTGTAAAATTGTTCTGCATGAGCATATCGTGAATAAGAGTCCAGGGATGAGCATGATAATGTATTCATGGTTACAGCAGCAGCCCTTGTGTGAAGGGCAAGTATCTAGGTGAAATTATCTACTGAAGAAGAAGAGATGAAGTACAGTATGACTAAATCTAAAGCTAAAATTCCCCTCAATAATATGTGAGCAGAGGAATACATTTTCCAGCCTTGATCACTTCAGTCCAGTCTGTAGTGTAACAATCATTCATGGAAAATGCTGCAACTCCGTTTTAAGTATATTCAGTATATTATGACCATACACACAAACACACAAAGTATCCAGTTAAGAAATATGCTGTAATACTTACTTAATCACAGGTGTGAAGAGGCTGTGGAGACGACAGTACAGTCTCACACCCTACAAACATACAAAAGCACAAACCATTATTTTCCCCCACATCTTTAAACAGCTTGACCATGTTTAAATGCTTACAGTAACATTCACTAGTATTGTGTGATGGCGTGGAATATGTAAGGAAATACCTTGGATACGATATCCTCCATCTCACTCCTAGCTTTGTAAGTGCCGTCATCGTAACGGAAGCGGTACAGTACCTGCTCGTTCTTAAACTGGTGTTTATCCGAAACTAAAAACGTGAAGAAAATAATAAACTTTATACACCACATGATCTCTTCAGCTACACTGTGTGATTATTAAAACTGTGTTATTTGTTTAGCTTGTCACATTTTCCCATTGGAAATCCAAAAGATAAGTTTGTGTTGTGAAAGCAAAAACCTTACAAAATTCTTTGCTACTGTGAAAGACTTATCAAAACTAGCCTCTATAATCTGAGAGCAGCTCAGGATGGGTGCAACAGAGAGGACTAAATAAATTTAGAGAAACTTCATGATTCAATTCAGACATCTGATTAGTTTTCCAACTAAAGTGGTTTTGTTGATCTTTTGTAGCACTGACAAAATTGATTTCTGTAATTTTATTCTAGACTTTATTCGACATTTAGGGTATCTACATATGGGATAGTTTGTTTTATGTGCTCAATATAAATTTGAAACTATTTTCACAGTCTCACATTATTATCAGTGAATGTTACTGAGATTCAAACACCAGGTGTCCCATGTGACCTTGTGTCTCCTGAATCCTTACAACATGGTCTTATTAGTCCAGAATAATATTCTCCAATTTCATATCACACACAAACAAACACACACACACACACACACACACACACACACACACACACACACACACACACACACACACACACACACACATACACACACAAACACACCACTTTCTTGCAGTGGGGTGTATGTGCAGTCCTATGTCATTATCCCTGGTTCAGCTTTGGATAAGGTAAACACATCACTTCATCCATTATTCATGACTAGCTTGTTTTCCGTCACAACACTCCTGCCTTGGGGGACAGTGAAGAGCAAATCTTGATGATGAGCTCAGGTTACAGTGCAATGTTGACATGGGATGTAATTCAATCTTTAGGGACAATTTTTTTGCTGCACTTCAGCTTTTAACCACAAAATAAATTTCATTTTAAATTATTTGGGATGATTTAATTGCATTAAATATATAGCATTAAAAAAACTTAGGTTGTGTAGATTGTGTAGAAAGAATCGAAAGACGATAACATTTTAAAAGAAAGATTGAAAAAGAGTGGGAGATTAAAGGTTGGATGAGACTCTCACCATGGTGGATGAGACCATTTTCCAGCAGTGCTTGGCCTAAATTGATCCCTTCCTCTGGTTTACTGATCTCTCCACTCTCCAACAGCCAGGCGACAAATTCACTGCAACACACACACACACACACACACACACACACACACACACACACACACACACACACACACACACACACACACACACACAAGATAAGCGTTTTTGTTGATTATTCTTATATTAATCTTTTTCCATTCAGAGAATCTCAGTATTAATGAATCCAACAAATAAAAAGTCAACACTAAATACCACTGACATGGCAATGAATTTGTTTCACAGTCTGTAAATTATAAATATTTCTGCTATATGTGACACATTGTCACCAGAATAAGTCATATGGAAATTGCTGTGACACTTTTATGTAAATGTGAGACACTGTGCAGAGTGGATGGATAGAATGAATGTGTCTTGGCTTGTTAATAAATGGAAATTGGTGTAAACCATGGCCAGGTTAAGGTTTAGTGATTTTACTAACAATCTTTGTAATATTTGTCCTGCTCAGAGAAAAGCTGAGGACTCAGTGGTTCCTGCAGGATTTACAAATGGGAGAAAAAGCAGACGATGTGGAACCTCAACACGTCTGCCTGAATCATGCACTTGCATCGCTACATGTAATCAATATTCATGCAATATTCATTCATATGTAATCAAGATCATCAACTTTAGTACAAACTAGCTAGCTTGCAAACTTAACTGATTTCTGAGAGGAATTCCTAAGTGGTATTCATACATGTTATCGTAACAGTTATGATGAGCTAAAAAGCAAATATAACCTAATCTAACAAGATTTCTAAAGAATGTTAAGTCATTAATCAAGCTACCATAAGCTATTATCACCAGATATCTGAAAATAGTGACGTATTCATATGTTCTGACAATATTTACTGGTACAGCTGGCTAGCCACCTGAGCTAATATTCTGAGTGGCATGTTAAGTCATATTCATAATATCCTGATAATATTTACTGTTAACCCTGGTTAACATACTAACTTTCTCTAAACTGCCAGGATTTCTAAGAAGAATGTTAAAAGTCTAAATTAATTCACTGCATATTCGTATATATTCACAGGTACAGCAGGCTAGCTAACTAACCTGAGCTAGCATAGCCGAATTTCTCAGTGGGACATCAAGTCATATAAATATTATACTGGTATGAAGACTATTAAGTCATATTCACTTGTATGGACAATATTTACTGCTAAACTTAGCATACTAACATGATCTAGCCTGACAGGATTTCTGAAAATCCTGAATGTTAAAAGTAATTTGATAATGAAATGAATTTACAACATATTCATATATGTACAGTAGATAATATTTACTGGAACAGCTGACTAGCTAGCTAACCTGAGCTAATCTAGCAGGATTTCTGAGAGGATTGTTAAGTCATATATTAAAGTTTACTGATGATATTTACTGCTAACCCTAGTCAGTTTTCTAAAATAGCCTAACATGACAGGATTTCATCGTAGTGCAGTGTGACGCACTCGCATGAAAGCGAAATCTAAACTCTTCTGCATGCATGAACTCACAGATGATGGACTTTGATATCTTGACTCCTCTATGGAATCTTTAATCCCATATATCGGATCAAAGACTCACACATTTGTCCCACTCATGAATGCACCAATCTGATCTGTGAATGTGCATGTGTTTCGGGCTGTGGGTTTTGATGGAACACCGATTTGTTTAAAGTTACAAGAAACTATAAAAGCTATACCTTTAGCTGTGCATTTCATGCAAATCTACATGGATAAAAAGCACACAATTACATGCCATTATGTATAGAGCTTGTGCTTAAAGATCACATATGTACAGAATTAGGCAGGACTTTAATTACATTTAGACGAGTGACAAATTAACGGGGGAAAAATGCTAAAAAGTGAAGAAATAATGAGATATAGATTCCTCCAGAGAGATTTATTATTTAATAATGCAATTAAAGATTAAAATGGTGTAAATGATTTGCTTTGGCCTTCACAGTGGGCAGATTTTGTACCTGACATGTTAGACAGCTCTCTTCGCAACCAGCATCAAAACCCCAATAAAGGGAATATTGTTGTGAAGAATGTTGTTCCTTGCTTTAGGACAGTTCCAGAGACTTGCAGAACACACTGAAGATTTCATGGTGACTCTTATTGCCTGAGCATGGTCACTTTTTCCATTCATTTGTTACTCATTTATAGTTTTCATGGCTTTTATGTGTATATGTGCTCAGTGAAAGAATAGTTTAAGGAAAATAAGGAATCAGAAAAAGAGGGGAAAAGACAGCGAGTCTGCTCTACTTATGTAAGCCTCTAATCCAAACTGGTGGGGGAGAGAGAAGCATCCCTGAGGGGAATTAATGAGTGTTTATGTAGCTCATTAATATTCTCCATGGTTCAAGCACATGCAGTTTCTCACATGGGGCAAAGTTGTGAAAGAATGCTATATATATCTTACATAATATGTATTTTATATTTATATACATATTCAGATTTTTTAGTTAAAATCACATTCATTTGAAATACTTAAAACAAAGGATTAATTAATGTTCAATATATTCAATATTTAATATTTGAAGTTCTGCACTATTCCTCGATTTAAATGTAAGCAAATTAGTGATATTAATCATGTTAACTGCTTTGTACAAATGGTCAGATTTTCCTCATGTCTAATCTCTTCTACTGACGAAGGTGTTCAGAAAACACTCTGATTCATTTGATCTAAAACATACCTCACTGTGTGTATGTATGCACATGTGTGTATGTGTGTGTATGTTTGTTTAAGCAAGAGAGAGATTCTGCCCAACGTATTACAAGCAAGCTGCCTGTGCTTATTTACAGACCTGCAACAATGCTACTAGAAGGCCTTTTTGTACAGAGGCAATTAAAAAGAAGAAAGCAGTCAGGACTATAAGGGGGAAAAAAAATCCCATAAATCACCGTAACAAACAAGGAAAGAACAGATTCTTGAATGTTATCCAGCCTGTATATATATGATTTTTTTTAATCCAAAGCTTGGATGTTAAAGTTTTTCTGTAACAGGGCATGTACTGCTCTGACGCTCAGCTGTCTGCACCTGATGACGCAAAGACCAAGCTTGGTGAGCAATTGTGCTGAAAACGTAAAATCCATCCAGTCGTATGTTTAAAGCCTGCAACAACACAGCTGAGCATACAGACTATACACCTCCATAATATTTTTATTGCACTGCAGAGTACTCTGTATAATGTTAACTACATTATACGTCCATCAACTAAAGCTTCGTTTTCCCCAAGAAGGCCCATAACCTTTTTTTTTGCTCCTTAATCAGTGTAATGTACAGGGGAGAATTTTAATTGCTCCGAGGAATCTTGCTCACACACAAACACACTTGAGTTCAGTAACACACACACAGACACACACACACACACACACACAGTTTGAGAGCTCAATGCATGTGCACAACATCCATTGTTCATTCACAGTGCCGAAAGGCAGTGTAAATGTGTGTGTGCGTGTGTGTGTGTGTGTGTGTGTGTGTGTGTGTGTGTGTGTGTGTGTGTGTGTGTGTGAGAGAGAGAGAGAGAGAGAGAGAGAGAGAGAGAGAGAGAGAGAGAGAGAGAGAGAGAGAGAGAGAAGGGGTACTGAATGAGGAAAACCTTTTCTAATGAAGGATGTTTGCTGGGAATGTCTATGTCTGATGGGGTGCTTGGCACTGAGCTTGGGAAAGCATTTTCAAGCATCCTGTGTGTGTGTGTGTGTGTGTGTGTGTGTGTGTGTGTGTGTGTGTGTGTGTGTGTGTGTGTGTGTGTGTGTGTGTGTGTGTGTGTGTGTGTGTGTGTGTGTTCAGGAGGCCTCTCAGATTTAAGGTGACTTGAAGTCTGATAAAACTCAAACTCTTACAAAATAAAGATTCAATCTAGAACCTTACAACCTTCCATAGATTGTTCCTCTCGGTTCGATTCGAAAAGTGTTTTCCTGTCAAAAGTGGAACCCTTTTATGAAGCTTTTATATTCTTGCCTATTTAAAGAACAGTTTTGATTATTTCACTTAAGAGTTAAAACATGCAGACATATTATTTGTAAATCTAGCCCAATTATACTGAATTCTCCAATCTGACTGGCCAGAAGGCGTTGATTAATACTATAACAGCACAGCTGGAAGAAGAGTGTGGCTGCTCTTGCAGTTTCTCTGTAACATTTCCAGCTAGATTTTTTGACTTGTTACCTTCAAACTAAAAATAGTCCGGGGATGATATTAATAACAACTGTAAAAAAAAGTTATGACATAAGTGACAACAGGAAATGACATGTTTTATGAAAATAATCAGCTCTGCCATGGCAACAGCAACACACTAGTCTGTTCATGTGTTATTCCTTGCTTATGCACACTAGGGTTTTAAATAAATAAATAAACAAACATATCTAGGGACTCACTTTCCCAGAAAGCACTTGGGCACACTGGTGAGCTTCCTCCGTCGATCTTTGATCAGATGGCGGCTCTTGGTCATCATCATGTGGTAGAGCTTCTCTCCTTTCTCTGCAATCATAACGTAAGCATCCCGCTCCATTCCCAGTTTGAGGCCTGGACACAGTGCAAGACAGTTAAGAACACACAACATACAAAAAGAAGACTCCTACTTCATACAACATACTCCTACTACAGTTTAAATGCCCCAGGAACATCATGGAACAAACAGAAATGAACAAAAAAGTTGTTTTTGAGTCCATTACAAATCCCACAAGCAGATAGTTGGGAATCAGATATAGATTATGATTTGCCTAAATATTTAAATAGTGCTTTGATTTCTCACATCCTTTCTGCTTTTCCTCTCACTGGAGTGGCTGATGAGGGACATGTACATCCTCGTAGACACACACCTGGGTTCTCTGTCTCCCAAGTGGGGAGAAATGTTCATCTATAGAATTAGCCATGTAGCAGAGATCAGGGACACTGTGTTCATTTACATGTGCACTTGGTAACTGAACAGGAGCAAATGCATGGCTTGCTAAATATAGTGCCTGCACACTGGGGAACTGTGTGTAAATATGCACAAATGCCCTAAAGGACAAACAGGCTGATGGGTAAAACAGCAAACCAGAGCTCTATCAACTTGACACCCAACTTATAGACAGAGCTGCACTTGTGAACATGACCTGGGTCAGACTGAAGGAGAGGAACAGTTAGAAGCCAAAAACAGCTGGAGATGAAAAAGAGGAAGCAGCTGTGCACTTCACAACTCCACGTGGACTAAAAGAGAGCACTTCCATTTCCTAATGCACGTCTGCTGCTGGTTATGTGTTTCACAGCTTCACGAACTCCTGAACTGCACTTTACTACTGAAATATAGTATGTCTTTTTTTTATCAAATCAAATCAACATGCTTAATGCATCGCATATTAGATGATTCTGAAAGTCTAACAGCAGTATATCAAATAAACTTTGACTTACTACCAACTACTCATGCTGCTACCACAAGCCTTGAGCAGAGAGCTGTGAGCGGAAAACAAGACTGCGGAAACGTCAGAATTATGAGCTTCATTATTGCAGAGTTGAAGGCAATAACAACATGACCACCAAGAAAAACGGTGCAAAAAGTACCCTGGTGCAAAAACAGCACAGAAAACATGCATTGGTAGAAACAAGCCTGGTGTGAGACTACCACAATTACACAACACAACTGCAGCTGAGCTGAAACCCAAACCAGTAAAATCATGAGGTGGTCAAACCTCTGGCGGTGAATCACTACTATGAGCATTTACAGTCCAGTGGAACAGTTCTGATGATATGAAGAAGACTGCGATACTTGTTTATTCATTAGGTTGCACATTTAGATCATACACAATGGGAGAAAGTGGGTAAAAAAGAAAAGATGCAGTGGCCTCACGTGCTGCACATTTACCTTCACCGTCCCCAGCTGCTAGCTGTCTGGTGACAGAGGGGTAACTATATGCTGTAATTACACCTTGAGGATGGAAAAAGCAAGCTGGCTATCTTTGTTTCATCACAAAAATGACCATCTTCTGTACAGTATATTTTTGTATATCCTCATAACAGATTGAAACCTATTGTTATTAATATTACTATTGTACATTTATATATTTTTTATACTTGATCTATATAATATTTCTTATAATTTCAAGTCACCTTGCCTTGATATTATCTTTTTCTTTATCTTATCTTATCTCTTATCGTATCTCTCATCTTATCTTAAAACCTGTCATTTTAACAATGAGAATTGTATATTTTTTTATCTCTGTTTTAATGTAGTGGACAGATATCGTTAAAGTCTCTATAATTGTGTATAACTCAAATTTAATTGTTCAGAGTTTAAAAACTGAGGCTTTACTGGTGTGATTTGAATGATGAACATGCCACCAAGTATCGTTATATGATATTCATACGTCATTTTTCCCCGGTTGGTAGGATGTAGCCGTGGGTGGCCATTCAGGAGGGATTATGTGTGAAGATGATGACTGAGAAGGCTTTGGGGCAGAAGAGTGAACAGCTGGTGTGACTCCACAATCCACCTCCAAATGAACCATGGTTTGAGACTGTCTTCTACACAACCCAAGCCATCAGACACTGTGACATAATCTCCGTTGCGTTAGGAGATAAGAGATAACGTAGAGCGACACTTCTAGCAGTAATAACGGGTTTATGACCAGTGCTTGACCCTGTCTGAGCCAGCTTTCTCCGACAATCAAATCAAGCGCTGAGCTTGTGACTGCTAGCAAGGTTGTTGCATCAACTGTAATCTGATGAAAAAATCATAACCATACAATTCAATTCTTTGGTTTTTGTTATATCACAGTATTTACCAGAGGCCAGAAAATGGAATATGTGCCTGTCTTGGGGTGTGAATGTCCTATCACACTCCACAGCGGTGCTTAATGGCTCTAAATTTCTTAATGCTGCTTAATTTCTAGTTCTTCTGTTTTAAGCTAGGAGCAATATATTTGTAGAAAATTTCCAAAATGATACGAATGGTCCGATTTTTTCACAAAAATGTTTATATCTTCAGGTGGAAGCTGATATCAAACATATTTCTGCTCTCTGACAGAAGCCCCGACCACTACAATTCTGTGTAACTTAACCCAACAGAGGTAAAAGCATCTCACCCCAAATTGCAGGAGTAAAATAATTTGCTTATACTGATTGAAAATGTCAGATAAATCGATTTCCATTCCTCCGGAATGGAACACCAGTGTATAGGTAAAAAGGGTAAAAGCATGTGGCTGGGAAAACTGTTAATAGTGTCTCTGATTTCCTTATCGTAATTGACAATGGCTCGTTCTGATCCAAGTTCCAGTCTGTATTCTACATGAAGTCTATTGACTGGAACGTTAGTATATAGATCCTCATTTGTCATGTCAGCACAAATCTTTCAAGCGAAGCCTGCCTGCCAGTGGCAGATGCTGATCCACATAATCACATTAACATGCTGCTTCCTTCATCCTAAAGTGCCATTGGGTTTGATTTTAATTAAATTGAAGGCACTCGGAAAGGCTGTCAAAATAAGGTAGCACTTTAGCATGTCAAACAAAGCATCGCACGGAACATGTAATTAACAAGCGTGTCCGAAAGCCAGACCTGAGGCCTTTAGAGAAAAAAAGACAGGGTGAGAGAGGGAAGAGAGGTGTGACTGATGGGGCACCTGTTGCACTGGGCTTCATTTCAAACGGCCGAAACACGAGCCACCCCATAAGAAAAAAAAAAAAGCTTCTGCTTTCACACGGCACCAGAGCAGAACGTAATGTGATGTGCTACAGCTAAGGCAAAGCTTTGAATGCCTCGACTGCTCTGCATTTTCAATAGGAAGTGATACTTCAGTCTGAAACATTATACTAAAGAAACAGAGTGTCAGTAGATTTCTAGTTCTGCAGTTTATAGCTGTGTTTTGATGGTGTTCGGATGAAGTGGACTGTGCTACTGAAAACCCAAAAAAGCTCATCACACGGACAAACCAAGAACAGGTGGGCCGTGTGAGACAGGTGTTTCGACTCTGTCATGGAAAACAACAAAGGCATTCATGAAAACATTAGACAGAAGAGGCCAATGAGGTCCTTTATAGCCTAAAAAATAAGTGCCTGTTGGAAATATTGTAATTATGCAGTGAGCACACTCAAAAACTACCACAGACCTGACTACGAGCCCTTACTTTCCGAGCTGGGAATGGGTCAATAACAAAAGTCACAGCAGCAGCCAAAACGGACAGGAATGTTGAAGTGCTCATTTTACTTGTTAAAATAAACCTCCTGTCTGTGATGATACAAAAAGAACAAAAGACGTTTTCTCATGCTGTCCGTTTACTTCACACGCTGTCTAAAATTTCCAGCCAAAACCACTCGAACCACACTAAGTAACAATCACACCGTATACACCAAAAAAGTGTCTGATACCATAGCAATTTTCCAACATTAACATTTTAACTACAATGAAGATATACGGCTTGTCATGTAACTGAGAAACGGCAAAGACCTGCACGAGAAGACTTCAACAGAAACATTTACGGCATTTGGCAGACGTCTTTTATCCAGAGCTACATAAATATTTTTTTCTTCTTCTAATTTTGTACAACTGAGCAATTGAGGGTTAAGGGCCTTGCTTAGGGGCCCAGCAGGGGCAACTTTGTGGACCTGGGATACAAACACAACCTTCCAATCGTTAATCCAATGCCTTAACCACTAATCTACAACATCCACAAAAACCTAATGTTACAGCTTAACCTCTGACTGTTTTAAAGAAGCGACACTGCAAACTCCTTCTAAAAAGATTTAAAAAAAAAAAAAACATCTCCTCATATCAAACATAAGCAGCCTGAACTGTCAGAGATGCTCTGTTACAGGCAAATAACCACAAATAATCAAAAAAACAAACAAGAAAACTAGTACTAGTTTAAATGCAAGTGCAACTAGTCCTTATGATGATTTATGAGGATATGAAAGTGATAAAAAGATTGGTCAAGAAACCAATCAAAAGAGAATCAAACATTTCCGACCTGAAGGCAGGTTTACTAACTGTTTTTTTTCCTCCCACGTATGTAATACACTTGTTCTGATCACTTTTGGCACCGTTTCTACATAATGATTAATATTTTTGAAAATGATCATTCCTTTAACCATTCAGGGATTCTGGATGTAAAACCGCCGCTGTACATTCTTAAAAACAAAAAGAGCTGTACAAGCTTAAAAACAAATCTGTTTGAGATTACATGAAAGCATAATGATTTCAGCAGGCACTTTATATGATGTGCACATCAAGTATGTCTTAGTTGATCCGAATCGATTCAAGGTGACAAAAAAAAACACAAAAAAAACGATGGGACTCCAAACCGATCCTGTAAAAACAAGTCAGAGGAAAGCACATAAGCACTCACTCTCTCTCTGTTCGCGTTCCTTTAAAATGGCGTCCAGCCATTTTTGCTTGTCTTCTGCATTCTTGGCCATGCACACAAACCACTTGTTTTTGGCCGTGTTGTGAATCTTCCAGCCGTTGGTCACAGTGTAGTTGTTGCTGTGATAATCAGCTGGGATGAAAAAGACAAAACAAAACACGGTGAACAGTTTGAAACTCCAGCAGCTCATTCACTTCTAAATATATGTGAAGCAGATTTTAACACGAATCCCGATGACACACAGCATATGGAATGAATTTCTTCTAGCTGAAAAGTAAATGATCAACAAATCACTTGTTTCGGTGACACTTTATTAAGCCACACTTATTAAAGGTTAGTTGTGATCTTGGTATTTGTTATAAAGCTGAGAATAGACACTTGTAATGCATGTAATCACTTTGTATAAAGAGTCTCATACATATTATCAATAAGAATAATAATACATTAGAGCAATAGAGGCAGTTATAAAAAAAACGACTAATGCAGACTGAATAAACCTCTTACAAGCACGCGATTTAAGGTTCATTAAACAAATTACTTTGTTCCTTATTTAACCCCATATGTGTGATCATTAAAATAAAATGTCACCAGTTTTTATTGCTGAGGGAAAAAGTTCAGAGTTAAAGGTACCAACATAGGTATATGTATGCTTAAAAGCTCTGATATACATAAGGAATAGTTGATTAAAATATAATATAATAATACAAGAGCGATTGTGTTGTTTCAAGAGTGAAATCAAAAGAATTTATTTTTTAAAACATCCTTTACAAGTAACATCTAGAACGGGCATCACGGAACGCGGTCCGGATCCGGACCGAGTGACGGGTCTGCCCGGACCCGTTAAAATTCTAATATTATCATATTAAGCATCTCCTTATTATAAGCTAATATTATAAGATTATATAAGCTCTTTGATATTAATAAAAAGATAAATCTTTCATTCATGTGCAGTTAATCTAGTTATTACGACAGGAGCATCATCAAAAGCCAAGCCAAAAACTGTGTTTTTTTTTGTTGTTTGTTTGTTGTTTGATGGTTTCTGTTCTATACTCCAGAGCAGAAGGTGGCAGTAATGCCCCTAATCACGCTGGCAGGACAATTAAGATTCAAACTGCTGGCAGGACAATTACATGCCCATTTCTCTCACTTGGAACGGAAGATGGAAAGGGAGTAAGGAGAGGTGGAAAGGAGAGAGGAAAAAGGGAGCTGCTCAAAGCTCTGTACTTTTCTTTTATTCAGTAAATTCTGCCCTGTTCTATTTTACCTGAAATGTTCTTTTGCCTAAGGTTCCTGTGTTATTAATATAGTTAATGTTTTAAAAAGGGGGCAGCTCAAAAGTCTTTTGTTTCATTTTTTTCTTAAAGATTAATACCACTTTTATTTTATTCAAAAGATTCTGAATGTTTTACATTACTTGAAATATAGGCCCTAAGTTCAGGCTGATTTTATTCAGAAGAAATTCAGTGTCTGTTGTCTGTTTCTTGACATGTAGTAAAGACAACTACAGGATTGTTTTCCATCCAAGTGCCATACAAGTTCAGACTTTGAAAACACTTGAAATTTAACAATAAATTATATAGAAATGTATGTGCGTTATCGATTTTATTAACATGAGGGTACACTATTTTAAGTGACAATATAAGATTTGGACCTTTGCTGGGAGGAAATTTTAGTAACTGGAGTAACTAGTAACTTTGAATTTTAATTGAATACCCCTGATTTAGAATGTTGATACCTCAGATACCTCAATTCAGTATATCTTCAATATATAACTGATATAACGGATATTTTACTGTTCAGTATTAGAGGTTTTTCTCCCTAAAAATTGTGTCTGAGCTCGTGTAGGTGCCGAGAGTTTAAAGAAGTTCAAAGGTCGAATCCGTAATGTGGTAAACGTCTTGTTTTAAAAGCTTCCTAAAGATTAGACGCATTAGTGCTGTGCTGTCCTGGTGAGCCATTAATTTTGAGTAATATCTGCCCCTTTTTTGCAAACGAAGGTGATGTTATACAGAATCACAAAAAACACCCAAACCACTACAATATCCAAAATTTGATTTCGAATTTTTAGCTATAAAAAATGTGAACCGTTTAAAGAACGATATAAATAGGCAAAATTTTCAAACTATCTGTCCAGTCATTAAACAGCGGGAAAGTGCATGTGTGTGCGGGTGTGTTTGAGAGTGTGTAAAAAATGTAGGTAGAGGTTTCATCCCTTTAGCACACAGCCCAATTTTATCCCTCATTTGACAGCAGGTAAATGAGGTGGAGTGGGATGAATAAAAAATGAGCCTCTGTAATGGGCAGCAAGTTAATGTTGAGATGGTGGAAATAGATTTGGAGGCACTAAAAGGCCTCAGGTAGGGCTTTTAGCCCATTTGAAATAAGACGGGAGGGAGCTGACCACTAAATCGTGACTGAGTGGAGGTTAACGGATAGCTGGGCGTCCGAGCAGCCTGATAAGGGTGCAATTAGGGTAATTAAATAAGAGCTCTGGAGTGAGACACTGAGAGGGGTAAAGGAGTGAGGGCCAGTGATCCAAAAAGCACTGCTCAGTGCTGGAAGCTTTAGGTTGTTTACAGACATGTACACATGAGAAAGGTCTTGTAGATGAGTCTGCTTTTGCTGCAGTGATGCTGAATTCTCTAATCAGACTGAGCTCATGGTTTTCGATTCATTCTCTAGGACAGCAGTTCTGACAACAGTTCTGGTTTTGCTTCAAGATGCTTCATGTGACATCAGCACAACACACTTTCAGCCAAATACGTCTTTACTTCAAGTCATTCATATGTATCTTCAGTGGTAGCAGTAAAAGAAGTATCCTGTTCTGGCAGTTTTACAAATTCGAGTAGTTAAGAAAAAAAAAAACTTGCTGCAAATTCAAGCAATTTTAGCGGCAACAGCAACAAAAATAAATTGTATTGTTTTTACAGTAACAGCTCTGTTACACTGACTTGCATGGCAGATGCTCTACGTAACCTTAAACTAATGATGAGCAAAATAACGTGTTATTAAACAAGGAAAAGGAATAATCACTGATATAGTTTCTATAAGAAGACTTTTATATAACATTTACAGACATGTCAGCGTAATGCTCAGTAAATTTGGCTTTCCAGTTTCTTGGTAAGATGTTTTTTTTTGTCTTATTAACTTCAAGAGAGAGCAATAATAAAAGGCTGGTGAGGGAACGATGGATTACAGCTGCTACAGCATCTAAAAGCACTTCAGTAAATTACTAATTGCAATCCCAATCACTGCAGAATAATGACAGCAAGTTAACATTTCTGGCATTTGGTGAAATGTGTCTACTGTTTCTTTATAATAAGATCATCATAAAGCGAACACATGAGATTAAGCCATATTAGACCCGTTTCATCATTTTTAAGCCGAACGTGTTCTTGTTCTGTCGGCAGATCGTTTTAATTTGAAGCCTTTATTTAATTTCTATTCTATTTATTAACTGGTATTTGTTTTTTAAATAATTATTTATTATATATAATAAATTACTGTATATAGAATAGATAGAACAAGAAAATGTGAAGCTAAAATATAATAATCTATAGTAACAAACTTAAGTAATAAATCGTTTGTACTAGGTTCGAGATATCATCACTTGCATCACAATATACAGCATTGCAATCGAATGAGAACAAAAGATATGATGATAAGACGTCTGCTATAAACTGATGTAGGTTACTGGTGTGTATAATGAAGCTGGTTCAGTTACTTTGTAGTCAGATGAATGATACGTGACAACACCACACCCTGACTGCCGATGTGTACGTGTGTGGTTTCAACTGATCCTTCGCTAGCTTTTGTTCCTACGGTGACCGCGACACGCGCAGACATCCCTCACCTTAACATGTATTGAAAGTGAAAACAAGAGCTGTTAATTCTCAGTCAGTACAGATTTCAACCAGAACCACACCCATCATCTGGTACTCACACTCGCACACACATGCTAACATACACGCGCACACACCCCCCCCAAAGGTGTGAAACGGATCTATATCACACGGGCGTGCGTGCTAATCGCGATTCAGTTTCCGGAATAGTTTTTGTGCTGTGTTCATGGTGGCTGTAAACTGCAGCGCAATAATACAGGCAACAAATTACACTTTGGTTTGACACCTTTTTTATATCCGTTACAGAAAGCAGAGGTGCAACCATACCGGTTCCGTCTTCGACGTTTTCCACCTCCATCACTTCCGTGTTGATTCGGCCACGAAACACATACATCGGGCCGTTGATAGACTTCGTCCTTTTGGTAGATTTCTTCCCTGAAACTCTGGACAATTAAAGACATGAAAAAGAATTGAAATTATAAAAGAGAATTTATCATATTGTCCTTAACATCTATCCAATAGATGCTTCAGGCACAAGAAGGCCATAAAAGTAAATGATGTTTGTGTTCGAGACAGACGTTAATCATCTTTATACGCTTATGCTCGCGTCATATGCACCATCGACACTAGTACCTCAGGCGCTGTAGGAAAGTGTGAGCAATATGTGGACAGTGTTGTTTTCTAACCTGGACTTCCTCTTGCAGTACACGAGAAGGTTATCGAACAGGAAGAAGACCCTTTCCTGAATGTTTCCTGCTGAGATCTTCAGCAGATTGCCATGGAGAAGCAGCTCAGTACAGATATCAGTTAGATTTGTTCCCTGGTTCAAAAAACACAACGGAAGACGAACGAGAATACAAGAATGTTATAAAACATAAAACATAACATTGACAAGTTTATAGTCTTAATAAGCACTTAGCGCAAAACTCAACCTTCAGAAATGAGTGGGAAACTTCAAACAAGTGAACGTATACTGTACACATCTACTCGACAACCTCTGAAATCTGCAAACAGCTGGTTTATTTCAGAATGCATTCAGAATACAGATACTTTCATAGATGTGAGATTTGTATCATGATGTCACTGTTAACCCTCTCTGTTTCATAGCTGACCCTTTATTCTGTCCCCAACGTCTTATCAGGCTGGGACATGGTAAGAAAAGCATTTCACTGTGCTGTAATGTATATTAGACAGACAAAGCCTTTCTAAATTCATGGTGCTGTTCACGCTTTGTATTATGTGCAGACTTTACTGGTGCTGCTGTGTGCATTCAGGTCAGATTTCCTTCATCCTTACACCATCACATTCTTTATTAAAGAGATGTTTGAAGTTTAAGGTTGCGCAAAAATATAACTGAAGAGTTTATTGCAGGCTTAACACAATATCAACCAATATAAACAGAGTTAATAGAAATGTTCCATGATGCCTCTGCTTAACACTGAGTTACTCAGTCTGGTGTTTCAGAATCGACAAATACTAAAGAGGTACTGTGAAAAAACTGGTATTGATGCATCCCTTCTCTAAACACCTTTATACTGATGGTTTAATATGTAATTACATATTAAACTTATATAATGATATATATATATATTACTGTTGTCAAATTTATTTTTAAATTATTGCATAATGTGTAGTGTATTACACATGCACACGCACGCATACACAATGCTATTTTTTTTATTATTTGCATTTATCAGATCCTATACACTACTTTCTTGATTTTTATTGATATTACTCCTCTTGTGCTATTGTGTTGAATTTCCCCTATGGTGGATTAATAAAAGGTACATCTCATCTCATCTCATCTCAACAAATTGTAGCAGAAAATACAGACTCTCATCTCGGTACATTTGAAAATAACCTAAAGTCAAGTTTTTCACTTTTTACAGTTCCTTTTTGTACAAGTGCAACATTCTGTTCTGCAGGGTTTTTTTGATGTCATGAACCTGAACCTGCAGAAGGCTCTTGACCGTCAATAATTGATTTCATCCGGGGAGAATGTTCGTTCCAGGCTGCCTTTGAACAGGATGTGATTTTTCCATGCTTTTCAGGTGTGTGCGTGAGCCTGAGACTCCATTTTGTCTCTTTAATCAATGGCACATCCAGATGGGTCGATCACAGCCCCGGTACGATGTCTGCTCTTGATTCTGCACTCTCTGTCCATTAGAGATGATTTACATTAAGCTCGATAGAAACCTACTTGATTGAGGACTTCCAGCCAGCGGACTAGCGATCTTCTGGAACTATCAGCCTGTACAAGGCATTTAACCCCACTTTACACAAACACTTCCTGCAGCAGCACTTCTGCTGGTGGCATTACCGTGTGAAATGCATATGGAGGCAAAATGCAAGGTGTCATTATCTACCATGTGATGGATTTCACAACCATGGAAATTTCAATCTTAAACTGTGTGTCTTTCCCCACATGCTCTGAGATTCTCCAGTCAGCTGGCGCTGCTGAAGCTTAGCACACAAGCGTCTGGACTGGAGCATAATGGAGCTCTGTTATGAGCTGGGCAACACACTGAATAGGAGGACAGTGAAGCACTGTGAGTGACGCTGTTCGATAGGAAATAACATAGCACACACTGCCACTGAAAACTAGCCGAGAAGTTCCCAAGACCAAAAAAAACCAAAAACATGATGAGAAGTACAGGATCGTAATAGGGAATACAGTCGAAATGCACAAAACAAGTGAGAGAGAGAGAGAGAGAGAGAGAGAGAGAGAGAGAGAGAGAGAGAGAGAGAGAGAGAGAGAGAGAGAGAGAGAGAAGGGGTGGCATACAGTAGCATGTTCAGAGGAATCAGCTGATCTCCTGGGTAACAAGCTGACACTACTGCATTAATGCTTCCTGTTTCTCTTTATGGTGCTTCTAAAGAAAATGTTACCATGGATTCTGTCTGAGAAAACAAGGAAATTCAGACACTGCATAATCTAACTTAAATATAAAAAAAAACAGACTAGCACAGGAAACTCTGACCTACTAAAAGTGTGTGTACATGTGCCACGTCCTGTACTATTCTTCGTAGTCATCTGGCCAGATCCTAACAACAGTGATGGTGTTTTGAAGTGGAAAGTATCAGGTGGTTGATGCTTGAAATACCTCCAGCAGCCTCGCTAGGTCTAACAATGCTTTCAAAATGCTATCGCATTTGGGAAACAACTGCTATGGCTCATGCACTTGGTATATATAAGTGTCTGCATTGTGGATAGGAGAACAATTACCCCACACTAGCACTGTTTACTGACCTCCCAGCCCTCTATGTGGGACTGGAGCTGCTCGAGCGCCTCCAATTTCTCCATTTGCCTCTTTGTCTCATTGATGTTGGAGCACACTTCCTTCATGGCCTGCAGAGCTTCCTCAACGGCTGGGTAATCTGCATGCTTCTTAGGAGTCCTTTTCAACAGTTCCTACGGTGGACACACAATACAGGAGCTAAGTGTGAGGAAATCAACCTCAGACGCAACCTTATGCTCAAAACTGTAAAAAATGCTGAAAGAAAGAAAGAAAGACAGACAGATACAGTTGAAGAGCAGCACAGACAGACAGACAGACACAAGCAGACAGAAAGGGATACAGGGACATTCATTTAGAGACAAACAGAGACCCCAAAAAACAGACAGACAGAGGCACAGAAAGATAAACAGATAAAGAGGTAGTAACAGACACTGACTGACTGAAAGACAGACACAGACAGAGACACTAACAGGCAGACAGAGACATGACAGATTGTTACACAGGCAATACGTCACTGGCAGACAGAGACACAGAAAGAGAGAGACACAAACACAGACAGACGTAAAGACAATCAGATAAACAGACAAAAAGACAAGACTCAGAAATACACCAGCAAACATGCAGACAGGTAGACATTAAAATATGTGGATGTGGATGTGGATGGATGGATGGATGGATGGATGGATGGATGGATGGATGGATGGATGGATGAAGAAAGACAAACAGAAAGGCAGATAGATAGAAGGATGCAGAAACACAGACAATGAAACAGAGAAACAGACAAACCTAAACCTGACAGACAGACAGACAGACAAACACACAGACACTGAGTGAGACAGAAACAGTGTAGAATGTAGGGTAAAACAAATAAAAGGCTGTTATGGGTTCTTTGGTTGAGGAGAACCCTGACAGGAGCGAGGCTGATGATGCAGCACAGCTAGGTACCTTGAGCAGAAGAGGGTACTTGCAGATCCTCTGTATAGGTGAGAGCAGGTAACCTTCCAGAGGAACATCTGTGCTCTTCTTCCCTCCAAGCAACATACAGTGCTACAACACAAACATCCAGGAGGTTTTTTTTGTTGTTGTTTTTTTAACCTGTGCCTGTCTAAGAGAATATCCACAAAACATACACAAACACTATGTTACCCCGTGGATGTGTGTTTTCACAGCACTCACCAGTAAGAAGGTGCGGATGTGAGGGATCTTATTGAGCTCCATCAGCAGCCTGAGAGCTTTCTCATGGTTACTGCAGTATTCTCCATAAACTGAAAAGCGATCTCTCTGGATCAGAGGGGGGAAAAAGGTTATCAGCACAAAACAGTCCATCTGCAGAACTAAGAGGGTTTCCTTCTGTACTGTACTTGTGTAGCGCAAAACAGGAATGTCTGTGTGATGCATTGCCAGGCACCACTCAGCAGATTGGCTTATTTCACACGCTGTAATTAGCAGCACTCTAAATACAGCTTGGAGGAAATGTAATTACTGCATCCACTGAGACCATAATGCATTGCAAGAGGGCTTGAACATGCTGAGGATTACTGCAGTGGGAATGAGCTGAACAAGTTTTGTGTCAAAAAATGTAGAACGTTGGTGATGGAACTGGAAAACATGTGTTGTTCGATTCAAAGAGATAATATCTTTTAAATCCAGACAGGAATCTGAGGTGCTAGCTTGCTGGAAACATTGCTTTAATGTAGCATTTGTCCAGCATTTTAGCTTATTATTATTATTATCTTTAACCTTTTTTACATTTCATCTTAAATGCCTAAAGTCTTTCTTTTTCTTTAAGAGGGTGATGGATGTTTGCCACCTTTACTTTTCATTCAAACTACTGAAAGTGGGTGTGAAAAGGAGACTTCTGTTCTACTTCTGTTATTCAGTATGACACAGGAATTGAAATTGAAGCTCAGCGAAGACTTAACTGTGGCAGCCAAGAAGGCAAAGCCTGAAGAAAACAGGAAGTGGTATGCATATGCACAGTGGGTCATGGGTGTGTACCGTCACCACGTATTGTCTCTTCTGCTGAACCATCTAGCGGTTAGCCCCGATGGAACGTGTTGGATTTTCTGTACAACTGAAAGCGAGTAAATAAAGTACGGCTATCTGTAGACCGTTAGTGTGTACTTTCTAAACAGTGATGTTTAGCTCATCCAAGTCTTGATCATCTCATACAAGACTCAGTTTCTGGACTGAACTCACTTAATGTACGTTATGTGTGGGGTTAGATTGTGTGAATATCAGCTGGAGTGAGGCAATACTGAGGCTTAATGTGGTAACTGTGTCTGACGTGCTGATCTCTCCCGAGGGTGGATTCACTTTTTTCACTGTAATACAGAGATCCAAATCTCACTCTGTTGGTCTCTCTTTCTCCATCTGTCCTTCTTTCTTTCTTCTGCTCTCCCCATCTGTTTGTCTCTCTCTGTATGTAGCACTGGCTGTCTATCTTTCTCTGTCTTTCCCTCTTGTTACATGCCTTACTCTGTCTCTCTCTCTTTCTATATATCTGTCTCTCAGTCTGACTCTATATCTTGCTATGTCTATGTTTCTGTCTGTTGGTTGGTCTGTCTATCTCTATGTCTCTGTTTGTTTGGCTCGCTCACTAGCTCGGTCTCTATAGTGCCCTCTGTGTCACTCACTTTAACTCTCTCTAAAATGTGGCAAAGGATGTGAGGCTCTCATCTGTTCTGCCTCTTCCACTTCTCCATTTCCTCTTACGGTGAGTGCGGTATTTCATGTGTGTGTGTTTGTGTAAGTAAGAGTATTGTGCCTCATTATGCTTACAGCGTTTAAAACACTGTAGGCCTCAGAACCATAATGGCAAACACCAAGCGCCTCGATTATGTGTGTTACATCAAAAGCCGACATCTGTTCTTACACAGGACAAACCATACACTATCGTTTCCACAGTGGACAAACACCAAGAGTTAAACCTCACTGTGATTCTATAACGTTGGCCCAGGCAGACATTTTAACCGCTGAGCATGTGTGTGTCTGTGTGCGTCTCTAATGTCCTGACAGTTGTGCAATCGATTGTGCTTTCACCTAGAACTCATATCAGTGTATGATGATGCGATGTTCAGAAACATCATTTCTATTGAATTTTTGGTCATTTTTCCTAAACAACAGTACAAAACGTTTGATTTATAATTTCCTCAGATGGCAGCTTACATCTCTAAACATCAGCAGCAATTTTGTATCAGAATAAAAGCTAGAAGTACTTCTAGAAGCTAGAAGTACTAGATGGACTGTATGGGAATTATATAAACATATTCAGCATAAAATGAAATCTCGCTTCAAATCTGAAAGCAGTCTTCTGCTGAATACACACAAAAGTTGAATTCTAAGCGTCACAGAGACAGAAACCCAGATCGAATTTCTTACCCTGCCACCCAGAGAGGACAACTCCAACCCCAGATAGCCTGCTTTCATTTTTCAGTTGAATTCCTAATCCAAAAGCTGGCACTTGGGTCTAAAATAGCCCAAATGCTTTATTTCATCCTCTGCCAAATTTATTTTTTAAATTAATGCGCAATAGTTAAGGTTGCACCCAGGTGGTTGAGATGCAGGACACCGTGGTCTCATTGACGCAACCCAGGTTCGAATCCCGGGCAGGGCGCTAACACAGCCACGTTCACAGTTAACCAAGAGTTAACTGTCAGTGTCGTGCCCAAGCCGGGATAAAAATAGGAGGGTTACGACAGGAAGGGCATCCGGCGTAGAACCCGTACCAGATCTAATATGCACACCACGTGATCCGTGTTCCATCGTCAGGGAACAGCCGAAGAAGAAACAAAAAATGAACGATATTTAAGGTCTTCACAATTACACAGCTAGTAATTACAATATTGCAATATAAGCACATATTAACAATAATAACCTGCAGTCAATCACTGAATTAAAACTTTTTTTTATCTCTCTCGTCTCATTTCAAAACCAGCATGTGCTTGCTTCTTTCAGGAGGTTCACTGCACAAAACCTTCCTCTTCCTGAATTATGCAGTGACTCATGCTTTCTGGCTTGATGTGGGCTAAAATAATACCCAGGTTACATCAGCAGGACAGATACTTAAAGTAATATGCCTCAAATAGAAATAAAAAAAAGTAGTGATTGGACTTCACATGGGCAGGATATGGTCTCTAAACATAAAAATGATGATAGGATTAACGTTGAGTCTCGGATGGAGGAAATATCACAGTAAAGTAGAAGTCAGGGTGGATTTGGGTTAAATGCTAGATTACAGTCATTCTGAGTAGAAGGCTGTTTGGTTTCGATTACATCTGTTATGACAACACCGTTATATTCTCAAGTCTGAGTGGTCAGAAGGCGCTGATTAACTTTCTATAACTGGAGCTCTTCCAGTAATTTGGCTGCAAGGATGACTCACAGGTTTATATTAATGAGCTCAACGTAACATGCTCGTCGTCTCTTACATAGGGGAGTGTTTGGGGAAAATAAAAGCGTGTTTATATGATTTATGATTTTTTTTGTCTTTTGTCCCAAGTGCAGACAAAATTGAGTGAGTTTTATCAGGAATGGCATCCAACTTACAACAAAATAAGTGGATCACTGAACCACTGTGGTGACTGCTAATGGGACCAAAACAGTTTAAGAGTAAAGAAAAAGAGAGGTTGGTGAGAGAATGACAGTTTATACCTGCTTCAACTCAAGTAATAGAAACATGTACTGCAATGTACAAGGTACTGCTAGATATATATATATATCACATGCCATTATGTATTATTTCCAGATTAAAGTAGATCACTGTGATCCCACAGATCATTAACACTTTCTAGATGTGGTACTGTAGCTTAGTGGTTATTGATGCTGGACTATTGATCGGGAGGTTAAATGCTCAAAGTAGAAGCATCTCTGAAACACATTTTGAATGTCAGTAGAAGATCAAAAGGGCTTTTCACACTTGAAATAGTTAACACTGGGTCATTGTAAACTCCAGCTAAACGAAATCCTAGGATATCCTGTTTGACATTGCATGCTGTTCATTCTTTACCGGGGATAACAATTAATCCTGGTTATTCATAATCTGACGTTTCACACTGTACATTCCTAAACCCTAGAATAACCTTCTTCTCTGCATATTTGAGGTGTCAAAAATCATGACTGGATAAATACAGCCTGCAAGCACTTTAGATAACGGCTCGTCTCGCACTTTCACTTCAGTGAGAATTAAAAAAAAAGTCATGTCTGCTATTCTGTGCCTGAGCAGGTATTGTTATCATTCTCAATTTTTTACTTTTTTTGACCATTATAAGTTTATAGTTGACCAGACATTCGCTGATATCCAACTTCTGCTAATTTTTCACTACCACGTAGTTCCCCTTCGCTACAGCGTGCACTTCTGTGATTTGTTTTTGTTAACATGATGTATTTATTGTGTTCTTATGTCATGATTTTCACATGATGTGAGACACACTGTTTAATTTCTGATTTTGTTTCTGTTCCTAAGCAGCTAGCTGTAACGCTTTAACACCACAGATTTTCACACTGTACATTATTGGTAGCACAATGCGAGGTGAACCGTACAAAAGAGCTCCTGACCCTGCTTTAAGAGTAGAGTTGCTTGCAAATTACGACGTGTGAAACATTCCTCTACCCGAGCTTAGAAGCGATGATAACCATGGGTTAAGCGCAATGTGAATAGCTCCAAAGTTGAGGTGATTAAGAGGAAACTCACAAACTGGAGGAAGACGTGGCCGAGTGCGTGCTGAGGCTGAGGCTCGGGCTGTAGACTGGAATCCAACGTGGAGAAAAACTCCCGGTGTACATCCAAGATCTCTTCAATGTTGGAAAACAAGATCTGAGAGCAGCAGAAAAAGAAGAAGTGTTGACAGCAAGTCTAACATTCAATTAAAAAAAAAAAATTATACTAAGCTTATTTTCTCCCTTTGCTCATCTATGGTCATTAGTATAGGTCAATTTGGCATCACACTGTGTACCTTGACTTGTTCCGGTGTCAGACACTGTTGATTCTCTCCCATCTGTATGATCCTCTGGAGAAAAGCCTTAAGAAAGAAATGAAAGAAAACACAAGGTTATGATGATGTTCTTTTTCACCAGAGAGAGAAAGTAAGAAATAGTCCAGCATTTTTAATCCTAATATCAGTGTATTGCCAAACATTCATCGTTTTGACAATAATTTTGCAACTCCCATTCAAGGTGACATTTCTGACTCTGATCTAATCAGACACTCTCCCTGATGACGCTACTAATTAATATAAATTAGAAAACACAAGCAAACATTCTGGTACTTAGTGTGGCATCTCTGTCACATGATACACAGAGAGAGAGAGAGAGTTTGTCCCACATGCATGGCGTTGTGTGGGTGAGTGGGTGTCTCCCATGAAGAAAACAACTGCCACTCAAAGCTTGCTTCTAATTATGGCTTATAAATCTATTCTGAGCAGCTGGCTCACCCTGGGTGGCACTCACTCACTCACCGACTCACTCACTCACCGACTCACTCACGACACCGACTCACAGACTCACCCACTCACTCACGACACTGACTCACTCACGGCACTGACTCACTCACGACACTGACTCACTCACTCACCTCCCTCACCTCACTCACTGACACTGACTCACTCACGACACTGACTCACTCACTCAATGGCTCACTCACTCACCTCCCTCACTGACTGACACTGACTCACTCACTGACACGCTCACTGACACTGACTCGCTCACTCACCTCCCTCACCTCACTCACTGACACTGACTCACTCACTGACACTGACTCACTCACTGACACTGACTCACTCACTGACACTGACTCACTCACTGACACTCACTCACACCATGTGTGAGTTGAATTACCTGACACACTCCCATTCGTCTCTGATGCTGTAATTCTCAGCATGAAAGTCTGTGGAAGTTCATCTCAAATTATAACGTCTGTCTGTGTGTCAGTCTGCTTCGGTTACAGAATCTTCCCCTTTGTTTTTACCTTACTGTATGTTATCTCTCCGTGCCCTGTGCCACAACAGCATGACACGTGCCACGTTTAGGAGTACCACTCCCATGCCTGTGCCAGGCCAGTCCTTTCAGCCCTGCCCTTAATGACAGACCTCGTCTCCCACTTATATTGTCACCCCAGACGCCCTTCACACACACACACACACACACACACACACACACACACACACACACACACACACACACACACACACACACAAAAGTCGACTCTTCTGGGGGTATTCACTCCTACAAATTATCTCCCCTTAAACCAGCTATTAGCATTTTTACATTTTAAATCCACGGGTTGGTGTCTTGAGTGTCCTGTCATGAGCATTTAGGCGTAACAGCAGATGTAAAGCCACCTCCTTCACTCTCTACACTGACAGGATTCTGTGGAGTTTTTTCTGTGATTGTTACGGCCAGAAATGCTTAACTATTTTGTTTTGTTTTTTTCTGGCAAACTACTTGTACTGAAAAAAAATCTGTAAGCACAAGATTCTTCTTTTAATCTCTTACCATTAAAGTCACACATACTCATATTTGACATACTCAGTCCTCTTATAACAGTCATTTGCCCAAACTGACAAATTATTCGTTTATTAAAGAACACAACATAAATGTATCAGTTTTAAGATTTAATGATGTGGAAGATCTGTGAACTAGTCGCTGCCTGTCCTTATTTAACAATAATATAATATAAGAACTAAATGGCTCACAAACCTCTGTTCTTTCTCTCACAAAGCTAATAAACTGCAGCTTGTCACATACTTAAGGAACCGTAAAAAGCAAATTCCTGAAGACTTTGCACCTTAACATTAAAGAGCCGACGTTGCCTGAACAGTTCTTTCATAAACATTAAACATATACTTACAAAAAGACTCACCTGAGCCACTGATGGGGTTTTCAATACATATGCTTGTTGTGAGGCTTAAATTTCATGAGCCATACAAATCTTTGTGAATGATCTTTGACTACAGACATGATATCATATCAGAATTAGTCTATTAATATAAACCTGCGATTGGCTCTGCAGCAGATTGTACATCAGATCCATACTGTTAGGGAAGATTAAGGTTTAGAAATCTTGTGACTGATCATATTGGAGAAATCAACAATTCACTGGCATAAAAAAACATGCAGCTGCATCTTACTTTCACTGCAAAAACAGCTTAACACATTTTGAATGAAAATATCTTGCTGAATATTTGAAAATTGTCTTGCTCTGTTGCTAGATCCTTTTGTTTCATGAAATTTGAAAAATTATGTGCCAAATTTTTAACGTGGCTATTTGGTAGAAACCACAAAATAAGATGGAATGTGTTCATGTTCAGCACTGAGTTTCCTTGTCATGTCACATTCCACAGTAGCGGTTAAAGTCTTGTATGAATAGTGCTTTAAGAAGGTGTAGTTTTTCATAAGCACTTCTGTTTTAACTAACCAACTAGGGGCAAAATATTTATTTAAAAGCTTTGAATATTCTGCACTCTGAGATGCCCCAAGTGCTTGATAAGCATCTAAAATTCGAAGGTGTTAACTTTAATTACTAAAATACTGTGTAAGCTTATCCAAAACAGAGGTTAAAATGTCACTCAATAAAAAAAGGGACTAATTTTAAATTGGAGTTTTCAATTGGATTGAAAATGTCGTTAAGTCAATTTCCGTTCCTTCAGGGGATTGGAACGCTAGTGTACTGCTAAAAATGATTTAAACTGAAATTGTAGCTTTAAATATTTCTCATGTGCCATTTTAGATAATAATCTATTATTTTAAGCATTAGATCATGGTACTCCATTCTAGATATTTAAAAACTGCTGTGTGTGTGTGTGTGTGTGTGTGTGTGTGTGTGTGTGTGTGTGTGTGTGTGTGTGTGTGTGTGTGTGTGTGTGTGTGTGTGTGTGTGTAGAAATACAGCACCACTCATTACACCCTGCAAAAAAAGATGCTCTCACAGTATGACATGCCCAAGTGCAAAAATAAAGCAGTGGATATACTCTGAACTAAACATAGGCTTCAGTAGAATAACTGGATACACGTAACTGATTCCCGATTAAGACATATTTGGGTGTGATGCCGGCAACAGCACTGTATGCTTTTTTGTGAGCAGCCTCTGGCAGGGTGCAAGGGATCCGTCCTTCAGGCGTGCACTAATGAAATTTCCCATATGGCACATTCAACTCATCCTGACCAGATTCATCCATGTGTGAGGTTTCCAAAGGAGCCACAGAGCCGAAAGCCAGGAAGCTGAGCATCCGTAAAGCCCATAGTGAGAGAGTAGAGGGTGGGCGGCGGCGACAGCGGGCACAAGACAGACATCTTACCTGTGACCCCACATCTCACTAACCCTAGCCTAACATGTATGAATAAGATGAATTATATCAGGAAACATTTCTTTACAGCTATAACAAAACTGATAATAAGATGACATTAAATTTAACTATAAATGGATAAAAAGGAAGTCATTCTTTAATCATTTTTTAATGTTTTTTTCCTGTTTTTCCATATTTTCACTTAGCTTTAACTACAAATGGCAGAAACATATATTAACTACTACCTGCCTGCTCATATGATTAATCTTAAGTAATTGGAACAAAGGGCATATCAGAAGCCGATATGTTAAGATGCTTCGTGTCCTGTTCCTATGCAGCAGACGCCTTTAGTCTTTCGGTACCAGCGCCTCATCACCACCAGTCCTCTCACTGACGTCAAAAAGGCAGGTAAATAAACATATCTGGTATGGTTCTTCCTCACTTCCATGGCAACGAGTTGCTGTTCCTACGGGAGACCGAGTGTGTGAGGTAAGTCATGGTGGAGGCCAGGTAACGCAGAGATTACATGAGATTTAAAATTCATCTGTTCCCTCACGGTTCAATCAAAGCGGTCACACAAGACTTTTGTTGTTTATGGCATATTAAATGTCAGCCTGGAAGTGCAGACTCTTTGTAGCGTGAAACCTTGTCAAGGCATGTGCATGTAAACTTAAATGAAAATTAAGTAAAGCTGAACTGGAATATGATTTAGACCACTGTAAGAGAACAACAGCAAGTATGTATGTACTTAAATAATACTGATTTATAGCCGGAAAAATGTCTAAATCTAGGGTTAGGCTTTCCTGATTTCTTTTTTTTAAGATTCAATTAAGATTTTAATTGGCTTAAACTGAGCCATTGCTTTTAGTAGTAGTAATTATGATACATATGATATGCAGGAAGGTCTTATGCCCTCTATATACCCCATCACACCTTATATAATTTGCTTCTCAAATCTTGATTGTGATTGGTCAGCAGCAGTTTCATGCTGTAGCTTCTGTCTGAAACATAATTCACAGGTTTATACGAATGCGCTCGTTCTAGGATGCCAGCGTCTCCATAGCAACAACTCATTCACAGGCACTTGTAAGGGCACTCTACATAAACAGTTCAAAACGTGTGCAATCTATGTGATGAAATCTGCTGTGAGAAGATGCTCTCCACTGTCAGCGCTTTGTAACAGTCAATCTTTTTCTAAGTAACTTGTATGTTGAATATTTAGTCTTATTAAGCAGCCATAGAAGAAGAAAAAAAAACACTTTTTAAACAACTCTTGCTTCTTATCAGGCCATATCATGACCCTGTCATTATTTTTCTACAAAACTTATTGCAAAGTGTTTTTAATATAATTTGCTGATTTGGCTTTCACATTTCTCTCTCTCCCCGGTGGATGCTGAATGCCCAAACTGGTTTGCATTAGCCTGTAAAGCAATGCTTGTTGATGAAAGCTAACATAGAGCAGAAAGATGGTGTGGTTCAATCAGAGCCCGAGTACTGCGGCTCTCCCGCTGCAGCTGGTGATCAGAAGGATCGCATTACGCCGCCGGATGAGAGCCCAAGGCAATTGCACAAGAAAGGAAACATGCAAGTGTCCATATGTCTCAGCCAATGAAGCAATCTGTTCTCTCGGTGAACTACAGGAAAAAAAAAAGTCATCACAATGGCAGTGTTGGTGACCTTAACTAAACACCAGTATGAATTCAGGGACAGGATGGGTCTTATCTTCTCTTGTTTTAGGAAGGAAAAGACACCATGCGTATCCTGACCAGAGCTGTTGCTTCCCCAATCACAACAAACACAACAAACTAATACTCTTGATGCAGTAGTTTTGGAAACGACTTCTTCTGAACCGTACACAGTGGAGCCAGAGCAGGGCAGATAGTTGGGGAAAATGAGGCACAGTAGCTTGCACTGCCTTTCACCTTTGTACTGGACATGGCTGAGCACTGACAGCGCAGGCTCATAAGAACAGTGGAGTTAGTCACTCACATCTCTCTCTCTCTCTCTCTCTCTCTCTCTCTCTCTCTCTCACACACACACACACACACACACACACACACACACACACACACACACACACACACACACACACACACACAAAACACAGAAACAGACAGAGTAGTGTGAAATCAAGGAACATTTATCCCTAGAAGTCATTTTAAACTCTGTGTTCCACCCTTGTGTTGTTAAGTGCTTAATAAAACCCACTGGACTGCTGAATAGTGCAGACATTAGCATGTGAGAAGCCCATACAGAATGCAGGTAGACCCTCTGCTTCCCTTAACCAAACAAAATACATCCCTTAAACACAAAAAGTGTTTTGGTTTTTTTTTTTATTTTTTTAATGTTTTTTTTTTGTGTGTGTGTAATAGTCTTTTCTGGTCTGGTTAAATGGCTGAACAACATAATTTAGACTGTTGTCTAAGGCATTTTTTAGCACATACATACATTTATAATGGGGACTTTCTCATTACTTAAAAACACTCTAGAAGGAGAGTCACTAGATATTAGCTACAAAACCAACAAACTAAACTATCTAGCAAACAATGACAAAACAGTCTAAATCAAAACTCGGACAATGTAAATTCATCTACATGTGGCAAATGCTAATGTGTTTACTAGCAGTAAGCTAGCCAACCAGCTAACTTACCTAAAGGCTAAAGTGATTGATATGATGTATTTTTGACATGTTTGGCTTTAATATTGCTGAGAAAATGGTCATGCATAATCCTGTGGCTAATGTGAACCAGTTTACAGTTTATTATCAGCAAATGAATCAATAAGCATACTGCTTGTATACTGTCTAGCTGGCTAGCCAACATAGGTAATGAACAAAATGTTGACTATTACAGTACATACTGAGGTTCGGCGTCTGAAGAAAAAAAATCACTGAGAACATGCTAAAACAAATCATGTCTACCTACAAATGTAAGCTACTTTTCTAGCACTTTACTAGTCAGCTAACTGCTTGCTAGCTAACCTGGCTAATGATGAACAACATAATACATTTTTACAGGTTATACACTTTAATAGTGAATCAATACAAATCATGTCCATCTATCTAGAAATGTGAGCAAGATTACACATTATTAGACTAGCTGCTAATTACCGATCTAAACAGCTAGCCATTGATGTGCCAAATATTGACTGTTACAGTACATTCTAACAGGTTTTCACTTTGAATTTGACAATAAATGTTATCAATGTGAACCAGTTTGTTAGCACTAGACCAGTTGACCAGTTATCTGCTAGTAAACTAGCTAGCCAGCTATGTAACTTGGCTAATGATAGCGACATCAAATAAATGGCTTCAGCTTCAGCTAATTTGCTAGTAGTTTGCTTGCTAGAAAATTAAGCTATTGTTCCAAGTAATGGCAGTTACAGTTCATTTTGTCAGTTCTTCAGAAATCACTCAGAATATGACAGAGCACATCATGTCTAAAATGAGCTAGTTTAGGTTAGGTGATTTGTTCATAGTTTTATTTTAGCCATTAAAAGCTCTTGGACTGAATATATTTTTACTAGCTCTTGGACTGAATATATTTGTGACATATGAGCATGTGTAAACTAAAAAAAAAAAAACACCCAACATCTGGCCAGCCTCGTGCAGAACGAAAGTGGCACAGGGCTTCATATATTGAGGTTACTGTAGTCTATGAAACAAATTGTGTGAGAGAGTCTTGCTGCATAAAAAACATGTTTGCTGTTTGAACTGATGAAAAACAACAGAGCTGGATAACAGGTCTCAAGTGCAAACCACATGCACCGTCCCCAATCTCGCTGCAGCTGCATGACGATGTATAAAGCACACCAGGCAAACAAAAACTGTTTGAGGAGTAGAATAAAGGATGCACACCGGGTTTATTCTCGTTATCACAGGGGAATGTCAAAGGCGTAATTAGACCTTTATTGTCAATGTCTAGGAGGAGAAGCACAGGCTCCTCAGTCACAGAAATCTCAACACTCCAAGCCAGCACTCAAAAGCTAGTTTGTGTCACTTTCACACGTCCTCACGGGATCAGACACTCAAGTATTGCTGGTAAATGACCCTTCTCACAGGACAGTGTGAAGTCTTTCATTAACATGCACTAGCCTGTCCTTTTCTAATAAACAAAACTTCTACAACTCAATTAGCCAAATCGACCAAAGCTAAACCATCTGTTTGTTGGATGCAATAGAGAAAGTCACTTAAACTAAATAAAAAGTCACTTAAACTAAATAAAGCACAAAAAATGTATTTTTCTAAGAAGAAAAATTTTAAACAAAAAAGGAAGCAAGAACCATGCACATGTAAACACTGTGCACGTGTTTCTCTATCGAAATCCCATCACAAGTTATGGTAATTCTCACTTACGCAGAATCAAGTTCATAATAGGAAAAGTAACACAAGATGGTGAGAGTTGTCTTTCTGACAAAACAAAAAGAGGAAGGATGTATTCGGACAGGAAGTGCCGCAGTGTGAAGAGGCCGCGTGCAGTCAGATGCTTTAACAAAAGATCTGGCCACAGATACACAAGCTCGGGTAGCTTTATCCTTCTGTCTTATCAAGCAATAAGACCAATCGACCAACCACTTTTCAAAGTTTTCAAATAATTTTATCTACAGCAGCTTGACAAAATTAATAAATAAGGAAATAAGTCTACTTAAACTTATAGTGTAAACCTAGTCCTCAGGGTGAAAAATAACCCTTTAAACCCTTAAAATAAAGCAGTTTATGCTAATGTTATACTAAAAATTCAAAGTCCTCTAATTTGACCTCAGGATCAAGGAATTATTTTTGGATGTGAAAATTGCATGGCAATTTGAATGATGGCATAAATGAATGATTGTGGATTGTCAGCAAACACGAACAAAACCTTGAGAAACAAAAAAGGCTCGAGCAAAATCATACTGGTGCTGGACCCACAATTGGGGAAGAAAACTGCAGCTGTCAACAGATAGTTAGATAGACGGACGGACGGACGGACGGACGGACGGACGGACGGACGGACGGACGGACGGATGGACAGACAGATAGATAGATAGATAGATAGATAGATAGATAGATAGATAGATAGATAGATAGATAGATAGATAGACAGACAGTAGAAGTGTATTATTCAGTTCATTCAGTCCATGTATAAGAGTTAAGCTGTATAAATGTGTGTTCATATAATGACCCTACAACTTTCTCAGCAAAGCTAATGAAATCAGACTGATGGCCATATGTTGGGAGGAAAAAGCTCACAGACCATATCTCTGTGTTCCTGTCCTGCTCCAAAAGTAGAGGGTGGCAGAAGGTTAGACATGGGTGACAAGCCTTTCATTTGAAGTGAGCTGCTCAGGCAAGCATGGTCAGACACAGCGAGGTAAAGACACCCAGACGGGCCATATGCTCTCCTAGACAGTAGCCTCATCCAAGAAGACTCAGGGTCAAGGGCCTGCTGCCGTGACCTTCTGCCATCAGCACACTAACCATGATTCGGCTGACCTAGCAGGAAGGTTTATGCTCAGTAAGCACCAGCTGAATAACAAACTCTGAAAAGGGCTTCATGTGTGACTGAAACTTTTGTACTCTGCTTCATTTGTGTGATGCAGCATGTCAGAGTAGAAGGGAATTAGTTTAGTTTATATAACTGTAAAATTCGATATTAAAAAAAAACAGGAACAGAATCTGCTTTTTTGGTCTGTTTTACGTTAAAAACCCAGTATGACCTCTAGTATGAATATAACAGGAGGAAATCATCAAATAATTTTTGCTTATACTACATCATCCTCATCATCATCATCCTCATTATCTCTACCTCAAAGTGAAATTAATGATAAAGACCCCGTGTTTTATTCACTTAAGCTTTACTTTGTCGTTGTCAATTTTCTCTAAAGTGTTTATGGTTCTTAAAAATAGAGATACTAATATGATGCCATTCAGACGTCAGTATTAAATAAGAGATAAGTGATCTCTGTATAAAACACGGAAATTAGAGTGTCTTCACGGGATTTCACACCATGCATACTACATACACCTCATTTTAATACAAACTGCTAAAGCAAGCTGCAATTGAGCATAAATAAGTCACATGACTATAACAATCATGTAAGTTTAACTTTTGCTTGATTCGAACACACGTAAGTTTATAAGTTTATTTAGTGCCGTTTCCCTGAAAATGACTATTTAGATGCCATCTACTGTATCTTTAAATTTGTGTGTTTTAAACTCATGCGATGCTTTGTTTTGTTTCGATTTTCTAGAGGTCAACAGAAAGAAGCGACTCTGGACTGAAAAGCACAAAACCTCTTTCTCCCACAGGATACGGCCTACTGGGATCTTTAACAGCATGTCGATTCAGACTGGATACACCACCTGTGATTATTTCCACAGGTCAAAGTAAAATACAGTGTAATGTTTCCAGACGCATGAAACAACCGTCCATGAAATTGACAGACATGACCGATTCAGATGAGACCTCAAAGATAATATACAATTATCCAAACAGGGCTGTAGGAATTTGACTTAGTTTCCTAAAGGACATTTATTTTGATTGATGAATCTTTACCCACTTTCCTCTGATAAAGAGGGTGGTCCTGTATAGAGCCTCATTGCTTTACAGCACAGTTTCTATCAATCTGGCTTAATAAATGAACGAATGACCTGTTTTTTTATTGTTTGTTCCACACTGAATGTACAACAATGCGCCATTTCCTAATGCAGGTTTCCTCTACAGGGTCAAAGCCAATTTGACCACAACTACCTCTGAAAACTTGCTGCTATTTGCAGTTGTGTAGAGCTGAATTGTTTGTTTTAAGAAACTATGGACAAGTCTGAATTTTGCAATCACATGGATTTTAAAGGCCATTACCCAGTTGTGAAATTTAGGCAAAATATGATGTTCTGTCAACTTGTACGAATACAAACAAGACAGACCAAATAGCCATCAGATCCTAGCAGCAAAGCTCTTAATATGAGACTGAACAGCAAAGCCCTGAAACCCACAGCATTCGTGAGTGTGATAACATGGCTCAGCACAAAAAAAAACTAACAGACGAGAGACACTGAAATGCAGAAGTGCTCATGAACATTCTGTGCAGATAAAAACCTCAGCACGTGACCCCTGACGATCAGATGGAAAAACAGAAGTGAGACATTTAAAGACACTTCTGCACTGTCAAGCTAAGTGGTGTGCGTTCATCAGTAACTTTGTCAGCAAGAGCACATTGTATCTAAGGAGAGTTTAGTATAAACCTTATTTGAAAGCGTGCATACTAAAATACCACACAGACACTTTAATAGGAACACATGAACATTCATGCAACTACCCAACCTGACCATCACATGGAAGCAGAACATTGCATAAATTCGTGAAGATATCCGACATGTGACTTTGATCATTGCATAATGATTGTTGTTGCCATAAAGACTTGTCAAAACATTCAGAAACCGTTTATATCCTGTGTCTCTAGACTTTGAATAGAATGATGCATAAAAAAAAGAAAGAAAAAAACAGCAACTCTAGTGGCAGCAAAGGCTGAATAATGAGAGATATGAGAGAAGAATGGCCAGACTGGATCGTGCTTACAGGAAGTCTAGAAAGAACCACTCTTTATATACATCTAATCCTGGACAATATTCTGGTGATTGAGATGCATGGGATACAAAACCAGAAGACCAAAATGTGAGAGACCAAAATCTGGTCTGATTTAAATGTCTTGCTCAAATTGTGTGATTGTGAGATCTGCTCATTATGTCAAGACCACTAAGCTACCACTGCTGTACAAATAGGAATGAAAAAACTACATGTCAGATGAATAAGTCCAAGTCCATATCCATGTGGGTTCTTTGGTTTTGGAAAACCTGCCTACAGGTGAATTGTTCTAAGCTTCACGCATATCAACCCTGACCAAAATGAGGTGGTCACTGCATGTTTAACTCATTAAGAATGTTTTACACTCATATTTAGTCATAAAACCACTCTCATATGAACAAATAATGATGTGAAAAAAAAGACCCACTCTGAATAACAAAAGTATGCAGAAGTGCTGAATTTTCACTTCACAGCTAAAAAGCAGCTACTGTGCTCACTTAACATGGACAGAGAAAAGACGGAACAATGCGAGAGCTCTTTAAACACACAACAATGCAGGGAACTCAGAGAGGTGCCCTGAAAAACTAGGGCAGTGCACAGTAAACAACGTTTAATACTGAAAATTTAGCAACAATAATTCAAGTGTCACCCAGATGCAATTTTCAGCAATCCAGCATTCCTTGTGTTTTTTTTTGTTTTGTTTTCTCTTCTCTATGCAATCTGGATCTGCTTTCCTCTGTGTGAGCCTTTCAAAACACAAACCATCTGATAGAATCCAGTAGCTTGGGCTTGTGTAGGCTGACCTGGATGATGTGAAATACACTTAATCAAGTGAAGACGATCCAGCTTCAAAATATAATTCGCTTTGCATGACTGCAATTTAAAACACCACCTCATTTTAATTACCTGATGACAAAGTGAAAACAGGAGGAACTTGAATGACAGAATTAAACGAATGAATGTATTTCAGAGTCAAGGATTTCCGATCTTTATCCCCAGGGACTTGATTTGGTTTTCCAGTCAAGAGATAAAATAGTTAAGGCTGCTGAGTAGTGCTGAGCATTTTAAACAGAGATGTTTTGGGACACAATGTTGAACAAATTAATGCCCCGCTGTCACCACTTTTCCACTCTTCTGTGCAAGTGAGGTGTCTGTGCAGGCAATCTGTTTCCCACAACGTGAGCAACACCCAAAAGTGACCGAACCTGAGATTCCCTTTCCCACTGAATACTCGCATCGAAACAGAGCCAGCATCATCGAAAAGGCCCTTTCATGGCTTGCTGTGAGAATGTGCCTCGCTGCAAAAGAGTCTAGAGCCATTTTGGACACGAGGAAGGGGCCGTTTTGGCCGGCATGGCGTGAAATCGAATAAATAAAAACGAGCAAGGGGGAGACGAGAAAGGGGAAAATCCTCTTTTTGTGGCTGAGGCCCAGAGGACTGAGACAAAAGGCCCTGTGGCAGGAGAACTGGAGGGATGAAAAAAGGGGAGTTGAGCTTGGCCCTTTCTCCCCATCACTCTGATTCACTGCCGCCGCCCCCCTCCAGTCTCTTCCCTTCAGCCATGCCCGCACATACAAAGTCTTCTTTGAGCTCGGCCCCTTGTCTCTCACTTCCGCTTTGTGGGGCTTCGGAGTGCAGGACTGTTTGAGCTGCCTGCAGAAGCGGAAACGAGTCCCTCTGCTAAAAGGTGCAAGATGCACCAGATGATCAGTATATAATACTGTTATGATAGTTGGCGTGACGATAATTTTGGTCAAAGTCACTAAGGTTGAATCATATCAGACCACTGCGTTTGAATACACTGTGAATATCACCGGTGTTATTATTCATATGTGCAAAAAATTCTATAGTCTGAGATTTTGTCTTTCAATTTAGACCTTTCCAATAAGGTCAGGATTCTAGATCCCTTTCCTATTTCTTTTATTTTTAGCATTGCTGCCATACAACTTGCTTCTAACTCAAATTCAAGCCCAAATAAATACAAGCTTCCGAGGCTCCCTCAACAGCGTCCATCATTATGAGCTGTAAATACCGGCACAATTGGTACAAACATGCTCGTTGATGTCAGTGACAGTGGAAAGGAGTTCTCTGCACCGACATGTGGCAGGGCAGATAAGATCTGAGAGCAGATTGGAGGAGCCATCTGGAAGGCGTTTGGCCTTCTCTCCGTGGAAGAGGGATTGGACTGGTGGAGGAGCAACATGAGAACCCAGGGGTCACACACTGCAGGGGGTATAGGGGAGGGGCACAAATCCTGGGCTGAACCAGGCTATACACACCGACTCTGGTAAGGTCCAAATAATAATGAGAGAGATGTTTTTTAACGTGATTGTTGGGAGTGAGGAAAATATATTGAGTTATGAGTCATTATTAATAACATTGCTTCATTCCTGCCACTTGTTAGCCCATGCTTTGGGGTAGTAACCAAGTTCCATTGACAGATTGATTAACAATTTGCAGCAATTAGCCTAAGTGGACACGTGATCTTCTCTGATGGGTCCCTCAAGGTGAGCTGTTAGTCCGTAATACAGTTCCAATATGCATAAACACATCAGAATGGAAGCCTTCTATTATTATTCTATCTATTATAGACATGGTATTAGTATATCAGTTAGCAGTGCAGAATGAAACACCCTTATAAACAAATGAATCATGTTGGGAATAATTGATGTAAAACCTTGGGGTTGCATCAGGTCTACCCTTTAGCATTTTCTTTTGTGGTTGGAATGGAGGACTTCCCATACTCACCGCAACCAAAAACACAAAACAGACATGACAGCATAACAAATTGATCTACGTCAGCAGTCTGCCATGGCATTTCCAAACATGTAAAAAGTGCATTACCACAAACATGAGGTACTTGAGGCTCCAAGCTCCTAGTTAGATGCTGTATTTGATGTTCTTCCACTAGCTTTCAAAGCTTTGAGCCAAAGTTGGTCACATCTGAGGATAAATTAACGACAAGCATAACCATATACCCTGGTAGGTCTGTGATCGTCCCTCAGAGTGGCAGAGGTGGTAATGCTTCTTTCAAGCTCAACACCAGATAAGCTGGAGGAGTCAACATCACTCAGTTCATGTTTCACCCTCGATTACAGTAGCTTACATGCACATGGAAAACCCCATCTATCTGTGGCTTACTGAAGCCACCAGGATCTTAGGGAGTCGGAGCTTCCGTGGGCGGCATTTGGCCTCAGAGTGCGGGGGAAAAATTCCCTCAGGACACTTCAGGAATTCCTCTGAGCTCTCTCAGTAAAGAGGCCAATAGGTCAGAAGACCCTGATTTACTGCTGTCTCCTTTGCACCAGTCTATTGTTGGGTGACGTAACGAAACTATCTTTTGTGTTGATGATTACCCGACAATCGAGGCTACTTCTTGTAGTCATCCAGTAAAACTCAAACATCACTTCAACACAAAAATCTCCTTTCCACCCAAACAATGAAGCAAATGCCAAAAAAACAGCATTATGTTTACAATGACCTGAGAAATGAGGGGTTAAACAAATATTTTATTTACAGAACATGAACCCTTTGACTCAGACAGTCTGCAGTCTGAAACCATTCATAATACACAACAAGTGGCACTAGAGCCGCGGCCTGTTTGTAAAAGGTGAGGAGGGACAGGCAGGTGTGGCCCATGTAGTGCGTATCTGTGTGTACAGTGGCATCCTGCCAGAGGGATCTGATTCAGACACCTGCATCCAGACGACGTATTTGGATGAGATCCCAGATGGTAAATTTCAAACCAAACCTGAGAAGTTTGTATATTAAAAGATGAATGAGACCATTCTTCTTTTACCACTTATCTCCTACTCTCTCTCTCCTGTGAGATATCAGAAGGCATATAATACTCAATTAACACTTCCCAGCCCTCTGACAAAGCGGCGAGATATTGCAGACGCCTTTATCTGTCCCCTGCTGAGTGTTACTTCACACTAATAGAACAGCGCTGATGCTCACAACAAGCAACGTATTCAATTCAAATGACTAACTGAGGCTCAAAATGTTGGCAGGATTGCACAAAATGTTGGATTACTTTGCAAATTTCATTTTTGAAAGTATATCCAAATTTGAAAGTATAACCTTGTATAAAGGTAAGATTACATCCTAGTACATGCAAAAACAAATGCCTTAAGACATTAAAATATCTAATCCAAAGTATGCAAACCAGCAATCGTGAAACAGCCTAGGCATGTATAGAAATAAATCAGTGTCAGAATTGGCTTTCTAATACTTGGCAACAGGGAAGCTTACATAGCTGTGGTTGAGACCTATTAACTATGCAGATTTATACTGTCCTTCTACTGTGCCAGCTTGTGCCTTTGACAAATGTAAAATAAAACACAATGGGCCACAGTGTTATGGGAGAACAATATATATATACATATACATATGCATATTATATATATATATATATATATATATATATATATATATATATATATATATATATATATATATATATATATATATATATATATAAAAGAATCTAATACTCTGTGATTTGGGACTAGGATTGTGATTGGGTGGTGTGACGCAACAGAAGTCAGGTCTCACCCTGAAGTGGATTATTTTCCCATCTTCAAGTGTTTTATTCCTTGCCAGCATCTTACCAGAAATTGACATTTACAGCATTTGGCAGATGCCCTTATCCAGAGCGACTTACATTATCTCATTTTTTTTTATACAGCTGAGCAACTGAGGGTTAAGGGCTTTGCTCAGGGGACCAACAGTGGCAGCTTGACCTGGGATCGAACTTACAACCTTCCGATTGGTAGCCCAACACCTTAACCACTAGGCTACCACATTTCTAATTTAATATTAAACAACACGTCATGCATTCTGGCAATTTATGGATGTATATTTAATGGAATGGAATGTCTGTGAAACAAGTCAGTACTTGTCATCAATTATAATTTATATATAGAAGCTATAAACGGTCACGAGTCCCGATGACTTTACTGGGGCTGAAAACCTACGGTGTGTTACAATGTGTTAAAACCTGAAACCTCATACTCCATTATTTAGCCTTTAGCTATTTATTAGATTACCTGGAGTGTCTGCTATACAAGTGCCTGTGAATGTGTTGTTGCTAGAGAAGTGCTAAAGTATAAGAACAGTTCTATGCTGTCATAGAAATTGTGCAGATTATAACTGATGAATGAAGTGTTGGACTGGCTTGTGAGAATTCTTGAGTGACAAAATCATGTAGGCTTTTGCACTAATTCTGTCTCAGACCACCAAGTAAATATCAATGAAAATCAGATAAAGAACTGATGTATGGGACAGGAGTTTCATTGGGTTTCTGCCAATGGCAAATCAATAAATGGGCATAGCTAGAGGTGCTTTAACAATTAACGGAAGCTTAATTGATTAAAAAAAAAAAAAACCCTCCAACCAATAATATTTGATGCACTGAAATCAATGTTTGAATCCATTTAGTGTTGTGTGTTACTCTATCTATATATCTTCATCTATCTATCTATAGCTATATCTTTCTGAGATATATAAGCTGACAAGCTTATTTCTTAAAGAATAAGACATCACTTCGAAAAACTCCAATGACAAGAACTGACAAATGACTAACGCACCATTTTTGCACCACTTTGATGCATTCGCTTGACCACAGTTGACGTAGATGTTGTAAATTACCCACTGAATTGTGATTAATTCATTAAATGAAACATTACCACACATCTGGATTTGAAACAAAGGCCATGACAGTTTTCACAATCGATGTGTGAAATGGTTATTAGATTGGTTATTTATAAACCTGAAACCTCACACTGGTACTTCCTGAGTGAGGAAGTAGAGAGCAGGAAGCCACAGGTTAACTTCCTTCTTCGTCTATTGCGATCCGGTTTGGCCATCCGCTCTATCCCTCTTAAAGTGCACAGCTGGGACTGAGGAGTCAACACCAGCTGGATTAAAAGGATGTCTGGGGCGACACTCAATCACACACAGGCAACTGGTTCACAGTAAAGCAGCTGGGGGTCTGGAGAACCAGTGACCTGTTGGATTAGGTACATATGCACTCAGCTTGTCCTTTGTAGCACAAAAGTAAACACAACACATTCAATCCAGTTCATTTTCCTGAAAGATTTATAACACTTATATGTGTGTTAAATACCAGTGAACTAAAGATAAATCCCAGCCATCCATTCGACCTGAACAGCCATCCATTACATCAAGGGTCTGAATGACCTTTATGATGATTGACACCAGAAAACTGGAGTTCCTTTTCAGTTTACATCCATGCATAAGGTCATAAAGTAGAAATGTGAATATCCTCGTTTTTGCTATCCAATCTAGGGATGCAGTATACGAGTACATTAAATAAAATAAACAGATTATGAAATAAAAAGCTTGCCAGAAACATTCACATGAGCGTTCACATCTATTTTGGGCTTGATGTGTGCAGGACAGGTTCCTCACCCTAGACCTGCACCCATCATGCCGATTTTTCGTTTGAAGTCTGAAGTTTGTTTCGAGTTAAAGGGAGTGAGTTGAAAAACATTAGAATAATAGGCAGAACAATGGGTACTCCAGAACCATGATTGGTAACTTGTTAAGGTGGCTAAAGACCATAAAAATGACCAGGGAAAATGCCTTTAGAACTAATTCTGGAAGAAAAACCTTAAAAAGGAACTAGTGAGTTGGTATGACTTGCTGTACTCATTGATTATGTCACCCATTTCCAGTGTTCCTCTGTACAGATACAGTACGCACTGCTCAATTGCACCATCTGAAATCCACCATGCAACGCTAAGGACATTCATTCTTTCTACTTTCACATATTATGTCAGTTCTTCCTGTAATTACTGCCCATTTCTTTCTCTATTTGGCAGTGTGCCATTTTCACAATGTGAGCTGCTTGAAAAGCATTCGAAGCATCATATAACCTGAACCCTAAACTAGACCTCAACATCTCTCTCAAAAATGTGACATGTCTATCTCAAACATCTATAAAGCTCAATTCACTGGCTATTAGTTCCAAGTGAAATGCATCAGGCCACCCAGTTCATGCTAAATGCATAGATGTGTGTTTATGTAAAGCATAATCCAAATTCTTTTTCGGTTGAGACACAGACTTCCATTAACCATGACATTGGTTTTCAGGGTGTAAAGTAAGACAAACTAGCAAACATAGAAAGGCAATAAGAAAGGCAATAAGCAACCACCAATGATGGCTGTGATGGCTTTCTGTCGATGTGTGAACAGGTGACTCACTTAATCTGTCATCAGTGAAAGCAGAAGGTGAGAGGATGGCAGAATAATCAGCGAGGAGAAATTTGATTGGGTGTTCGGTCTTCAATATGCCAACTGAATGCCAGCTCTACAAAACAAGCACCAAAACCATCCAAAATATATGCATGCATGTAATATTAACAAAATTTCATTATAAGCCTAGACTTTCAGCACAGTTTCTGATCTTGTATTAATAATAAAAGGTTTTACTAGTATTACTTTTGTTGGATGCCATTTTCATTCAAAGTATACTGTGCACTGTTTAGTGTTGGCAGACTTTTGGTAGACTGAACACTTCCTAACACTGTATAGTCACATGTCATATATAATCTTTCACAATGTAAATGAGACCTTAAATAAACAACACCTGTAATCACTTAATGTACTTTATATGCAGTTTGACCAGGTCCTGAGGTAACAACTACATGTTTAACCATAGAAAAGAACACAAGCACCTCACATCTGATGTGCAACTTTGTCCTGAAGCATCGACAACAAAGACAAATGATCTTATTAGCTGCGATTTTATGACTGTGCCAGCAAGATGTTAGCTGGCCTGCATTCTTAAAGCCTCTCAACACAAGATAGCCTTTAATGCCTTTAAGTTCAACCTAAGTGCTGGCGTGTGTCAAGTTCAAAACACACAGTGGAATGTAAAGCACTGTGCATCCTATAATTCACTCCGCCGACTTACAGATGACTGCACAAGTTTCACTTTTATGGCACTTCATGATTCTTCTGCCCTCAAATCCAGGCAAGATGTGTGATATCATCATGCAAATCAAAACAAGAAAATACATGTCAGCTTTCGGGCAAGAGATTCCAACCATCGTTTTTATTCCGTTTCATTAAAATGGAATCCAGCCAAAGTTGCTTATGCCACAGTTGCTGCTTTGGGCTGCACTTAAACACATACCATAAACATAGGATTTAAACATATACTATAGCTCAAGAACTGGAAAAAATCCCAGTCAGCACCAACTGACCAAACATGCATCATGGTCCAGAATTGGCCTTAAAAATGATGTTATTGTTCTATTTTAAGTCAGTCCTGGTCAACTAAATATATATTTTTCTACCCGTATTATTATTCTTTGCTTGTCTTCACAATGGCCATCCCAGGTCCACCAAGCTGCCACTGCTGGGCCCCTGAGCAAGGCCCTTAACCCTCAGTTGCTCAGTTGTAAGTCACTCTGGATAAGGGTGTCTGCTAAATGCCGTAAATGTTAAAATGTTAATGTTTCTTTTAGAATAAATCTAACAGATCATTTCCATTGACTGGATAACGTCAATGCCGTGATTAAACGAAACACCCAAAGAAACAATCATCCTGTGAATGACGTGATCTGCACAGTGATCACTCACAAACTGTGACCTTCTGTGCTTATTTGTCCCGACAAGCTTGATATTGTGGAATTGTGGATAACAAGTAGCTAACGATGTACTGTGAATAGCACACCGAATAAATACATTTCCTACTAAAAGCCTTCTGAAGGATTTCAGCACATCAGTCAGCTCTATTCGTCATACACACCAATGCTGTCACTATAGTAGATGGAAAAAAGTACAGTATATGAATACACAGATAATGAACATGACAGTGGCACAGCGGGTACGGATGTCATTTCACTGTCGGTTGTGTGGGTTTCCTCCAGGTTTTCCAGGTTCCTCCTACATCATAACATCAATATCGGTTTGGTGTACTATCTATACTACATTGTCTCTAGATGCGAATCAGTAGCATCTCACCCTTGGTGTATTTGAACCCTGTGCCCTGTGTAAAGTGTTTAGTGAATGTATGATGAACAAGATTATGATTATTTACATATCTGCATTTCAGTGTCATAAACAAGAATACAATGTAATGTCTGATCTTGGCAAACATGGCCAAATAACCCTGGAAATAGGTGTTTTTCATGGTGTCTTTTTGGGCTGTAAGAAACATATATTGTCTAAAACACTCTGTAAATAGGGAACTAGAACATGTGAATTATTTAGATGAAGCTTTGCGTATCCAGTGACACAGATTACAACTCAGTGCATCAACACATTAGTCTTTTTTTTTGTAACAAAATTGTGAAATATTATTGGGTAAAAAAATGACGAATCAATAATAATAATAATAATATGATGACGATGATGATGATGTGACTGGATGGAAGCTGGCTGCCTGTTTAAGTCTTAAGAAGAGACAGAAGCTGTCAATCAAACCGCTTGTTTATCTTTAGACACGAAAGCTTAACACAACAACCCACAAATGAGATGAAATGAAACACGGCATGTTTTGACACAGTGTTGCAGGACACTTTACGCCTGGAAGCGTGTTCACGAAGGCAAAACAGCCGCCAGCAGCAGCAGCAGCGGCGGCAACAGTAAACTCACCGACTGCAGGAAGGCGAGAGTGCGCACATAGTCTCGCTCGGTGTTCAGCAGCTCATTGAGCACACACAGCCTCAGGCGAAGCTGGCGCTCAGAGTCCTTACACGGCTGCTCGGTGTTTTCCTGAGCGCTGTCTACCTCCATGTTCCTTTGTAAAAATCCTCGAAAACAAACAAACAAAAAAAAAAACACACAACACCAACCGATGGCACTCTTGCGAACACGCTGCCAGACGGAGCGGCGTGGATGTGTCGTGGTTGTGTTTGCGTTTTGTTTTTGTTTTTTTAGTCCGTACCGACGCGCATCTCACACACACCGCCCCAGCCGGCGTGACACGGCCACAGTTCTACCAGTGAGCTATTCCGTGAAATAAACTTTAACGAGAAGTTCAAACGCGTTTGGTTAAAAGATAATTCCCGTTTCCAAAAAAAGAAAAGAAAAGCCGTATCACTCCGTCTCGTCTTGTTCTTCTTCTTCTCCTTCTTGTTGTGAAAGAGCGTCCTGAAGACTAACGAGTGAGGAACTGAAGAGCTCCTGAACGCAGCGCTGTGTGGAGGCAGAAAGTGACACGCTGTTGTAGCTACACTGAGGGAGTAAATCAGTCTCTGAGGAGACCAGACTGTCTGTTTCCCTCAGTCCCGTCTCATGTTCGCACTTACAACACACACACACGACTTTCTCTTTTAAACTACAAACACCACCCTAACACACTTGCTCTGTTTGCCCTGTAACCTTTGCATTACTGTGAGTGTTATGAGTAGGACACACTACAGAAATAAGTGCCATATACCACCCAGAGAGCTCTGGTATTTCTCATTAGGGGGAATCCTGTCAACTGAAGGTTTCCTTTCAGAACACTTTCCATATTGAAAGCTAGAGCTGTATAACCTTGGAGGAACTGTTACTTTCAGCTGAAAAACATTCAGAATTTCATAGATAATCATTTGAAATATGAATTGGATTCAAGAAAACGTCTAAATGGATGTGTATAGAGAGTCCTGAGGGGATGGAAATGAGGGTGTGTGTGTGTGTGTGTGTGTGTGTGTGTGTGTGTGTGTGTGTGTGTGTGTGTGTGTGTGTGTGCGCTTCCACTGAACACTTCAGTGAGTTAAAAGTGCGACCTGAAGCACATAGGTTTGTGGTTTATTTTGGCACACCTGTACACAGCTTCTAGGCAAATCATAACTGACTCACCAAGCGAGACCATAAACATTTAAATCAACAGTGACAAAGAGGGTTAGGGGTAAAATGCCTTTCAGCACAGGAAGAGGCTAACTAACAACATTCAACAAATACATTAATGAAGAGCTATGCTGTTCATAAATTTCCATTCATTCATTCAGTCATTCATTCATTTATTTATTCATCAGTGTGTCACTGGGTGCAAGGATGGGAATTCACCCTGCATGAACCACACTCTTTCATACCTTAGGGGAAATTTAGCAAAGCCAATCCACCTACTGGGATGTGGGAAGACACCAGAGAACCCAGAGGAAACCCACAATGACACAGGGAAAATATACCAAGCTCCATACAGACAGTAACCTGAGCTTAAAGAGCCCAGAGCTGACAGGCAGCAGCAGTACCCAATGTACCACAGTGCTACTCAATGCATAAACAATTACCACTAAACAAAACAAAACAAAACACTTTGTGGACAAAATCTGCTTAAGTGTGTCATGCAAAGCATGCTGGGCCATAACATCACTAAAAGTCTAGGCCTAATGGTGCTTCCTCTTCACCTCCACAGAATTTTCAATATTCATACAGATTTAGTAGGTGTTCGCAGAGGCAGGTTTCAGTTCTAGTTATCGAGACACTGAGAGTTAGAATACAAGGACATCCTGCTAGCATGCCTGCAGTCAGAGCCCGTGAGCATCCTGTTTACCCACACTACAAAGAGTGGAATCAAGAAATCGTTTACCACAAAAACCAAGTCAGTGAAAACTGCAGCAGAAAGCTGGGCACTTCAGAGTAAGCACAGATGTTCTGGCTTATCAATCTTAACTATTCAAAGGCATGCAGCATTTCTGAGAACAGGGTTATCTGTCTGGAATTAGGGAGTGTATTGATCTTTACCACAAATGGTTTACTACAATACTGTGAATTTGTTGTTCGAATAATTTAACATAAACAGAGGTTTGGTGTAGAGTCAGAAAGCCTGATGAAGGAAAAACTGTTGACTAGGACACACACACACACACACACACACACACACACACACACACACACACACACACACACACACACACACACACACACACACACACACACACACACACACACACACACACACACACACACACACACACGACTAAAGGGCTCCATCTAGTGGCTAAATGCAGCACTGACGAATGATGTCACTAACTGAATTCAGTGTCGCTATGATTTTTTGAATCAGCCACAGAATTTTAAATATATATATATTAGTGTTGTCAAAAGGTAGGTGCTGTATTTTATTCAGTTTCAGGTATTTCTTTGGTTAATGTTTCATCATCATCATCATCATCATCATTATTATTATTGGTAGTAGTAGTGTAGGATATGACACTGAATGTTATGATGCTGAAAACAGAAACTTGAAAATTGAGCAGGGATAAAAGAAAACAGAATTATCTTCAGACAGGCTACACTGTGTTCAAAGCTGGTTTGGTAAACATGAACACTGATTAATCCTATTTAGAATTGGGGTTTTTTGCACTGGTTTTCATTTGTCAAATTATGTGACTTGCACCATGATAGTGGAATGTTCAGTGTACACCATAGAGACCTGCTTTAATACTTTGACCTTTGTGGGTTTTCAATTGTAATCTTCTCATTTTGGCTCCTGCCACAGTGTCTTAGTGTGGTTAAGACTTGACATTTTAAAGCCTTCAATGACTTCTTCTTGAGCTATTATAATAAGGACTTGCTCATGTGCTCTGGTAATTGCCTTTGTGCATGACCCATCTGCTCTTCACATTTGAATTAAGGCCTTTCATTATCCTTTATTTATTTATTTATTTATATGTTTGTTTGTTTGTTTGTTTGTGTGTGTGTGTGTGTGTGTGTGTGTGTGTGTGTGTGTGTGTGTGTGTGTGTGTGTGTGTGTGTGTGTGTGTGTGTACAAAATTCAGCTTTAAGTTTGAGACAGGTCAATCATGACAGCACCTCTCCAAACTTTGACCACTACCACTGTTGTTTTTACTCAGTGTTTTTTTTTTTCCTTCCTTTTTTTCCCCGATGTGGAGTTTCCAGTGGTTGAGTGAGTCATAGATGATGGAGTTTTTTTTTTTTACAATTTACCTTAGTAATGGAGAGGTTTGGGACAACAACTCATGAGTAAATAGACGACGGCACAGATTTTCCAACACATGGCTAACAGTGTTCTGAATAGTGGAACCTTGAACTATGAGAACTTTAAGACTATTAAGCAGAAATATGTCAAATTCTCTAAAAATGTGAATGTGCTACTTCTATGTTATCATTTCCATAATAACAACGCACTCACAGAGACTTGTATAGTGGATGAGCTGAAGAATCGAAGGTTAATAATAAATGAATACAAATGTTAAATGGAATTAATCAAGTTGATATGGAGAAGCTTTCTGGTTTAAATGATTATAAGATATTTATGGAAGGTTTCCCAGGCATCAGTGCATTATAACACTCAGCGTGTTCAGGTCTGAACTGTTGTCATTGTTGGTGCCAGAAATCATGGAAAAATAATAAACACCACCATCGTGGGCTATGTTGTAGTATTGTATGATAGCTGGCCTAGTTTTATTCTGTACTTTAATCAATTTCTTTTTATCTTCTGTGATCAGACTAAAAGGTCTTAAGATAAATATTACCTCTGCAAAGGTACAAATACTGTTGTTGTATTAGGGTCAATGATACTACAGCTGCTACTACTACTACTAATGATTCCTCCCAAGATTTTAGTCTGTAATGTACTGAACCGGTGTTGATGTATTCATTGAGAAAGACTTCCTAGCACTTTTGTACACCGCACTGGATAAAGACGTAATAATAATAATAATAATAATAATAATACAGAAGTTGCAGATGCAAAGTAAAGTGCACTGTATATTTATTATAAAAAGAAAGAATCTTGTCTACGCAGGTAACGTCCAACATCATCCACTGGAGCACCATTAATAATGCGCTACCTTGCCCTCTTTTTGATTGTGCTTCATTTCTGCAGCCAGTGTGAGGCCTTTAGAGGTGTTGATCTGGAAGATCTAGCTTCCAATAACACATGGGTGATCACATACAGCTCAGGCTGTAGCACCACCTGCGGACTGGGAATCCGTACCCAGAGGCTCTGCCCTTTGGGCACTGATCCCAAAGCTAACTCCCCGGCATGCAGAGTTCGTCAGGTCCAATGTCTGGACAAGTGGCAGTGTGGGCTGCAGCTTCAAACAGTCACTGCAGGACAGTTTGTGGAGCTGGATTGTTTCGAGGAAGTCATGGAAGCCATGGGCCGGTTTGCCTTTGCAGTGTCGTGGCACTTTGCACGAGGTATTATAACCACCAATAACCGCTTCTTTATACAGCGTGACGTCCCCGGGCTGGACAGGATCGTCCTGAATCGGGTGAAAGAGGAGGATGCTGGGACGTATCGCTGTGACGTACTGGACACATCTTACCGAAGAGTAAAGAGGATGTATAAAGGACTGAAGGTTTTATCTGCAAATGTTCTGAATCTAAAATTCACAGAGGGTTTGACCGAGTGGGAGAAACCAATAGAGAATAACATAACTGTTGTCACTGGGAAACTGTATCCGAGGGGCACCGTGCAAAAGGTTGTGCTGCTCAGTTTCTGCATATCCATCAGCACAGCTATGATTGTCTTCCTTGGTCTGTTTGCGTTTTCTTACTGTAAAAGGTCAACAAGGAAGGACCGAATTTCCCCATGAGTGTAAAGGAAACCCCTGATGATTCATTAGATGTTTTTTCTCAAATGCACACAGAGTAAATTTTTCCTCTTGCTGTGTCACTTATATGCATTACTTGTTCTAATCCCAATACACAAGACTCTGGACTGTCATGGAAATCAATAGCTAATGTTCACAAGGTGACAGAGTAGCACTTTAACAGCAGTATGCAGTGTTAACTGTTTAAGAATGCAAACACATTAAACAAGAAGGAAAAAAACACCACAGGTAAATAAACTGGTGGTTTATTGAATGATAGCATTAAAATTGTGTGCTCACCACAAGCTCTCTCAATAACAAACCAGTAAAAGGTGCTCTTTGAGGTGATGCTACAATCTACAAACTTAATATTAAGGCAGAGAGGCCCGACTTCATCGTCTCACAGTAGAACGCAATATTACAGAACCCAGGAGCAGTTTTTATATTATCTTTTATACTTAAAAAAAAAAAAAAAAAAAGAACAGCTAGCTCATTCTTGTTCGCCATTCTTCTCAAAAATCCAGGGATACACTCATACACGTTCCTGGTTTGAATAAATACGCCGTAAATCCATTACGATACAAACCCTTTAAACATACAAACACACGCACTGATTTTATTCCAGAAGGTTCTAGTAAGTATATAAATATTCAGAAATTAGTCAGAAAGACTAAGCTACTGTAATGATCGTGTGAAAAAGTAAATAGAAATGGACCAGTGTGTTATTAAAACATTCAAAATCCTTCTCCGTGTACTGTACAAACTATAAGAGGAAATCAAATGCACATCATTTTACTCACGCCCAAACTTCTGTGCAACAGAACGTTCTCGAAAATTCAAGATTTCTTCTTTTAAACAGTGCAATTCGAGCTCTAAACCCAGGGCCTCGTTTATCAGTCTTTTACAAAAATTGTGTTTCAGAAACCAAACAAGCTAAAAATTCAGACATTCAGACAATAGTATAGCTAGTCTTGTGTGTATTCATTTATCGAGCTGGTCCGTTTTACTTTCTTTCTTTTATATAAAATGCTTCATTTGCAAGTTATTGTAATTATATGATTTGAAGCCCAGTGGTTAAGATTTGCATTAGTAAGTCTCCTTATCTGTAAATTCAACCAGACCCCGTAGTGCACGCTGGATATAAACATTTTCCCAGACTAACTGGATTAAAATATGTTAATGTTAATTACAAATAAACATGTTTGTATCCAGCTTGATAAACGAGGCCCAATAGTCCTAAAACGATACACAGCAGATCAAGTTCTGTTTTGAGAACGAGTCACTTTAGCATGTTTTGGGTGAGTATCTGACTGCAGGAGAATCGCTTCGTTTGAAAGTAATAAACTGCGCAGTACTGGAACAGAGGGCCAAACCCACAAGAACAGAAGAAGAATAGAGTTTAAAATGAATGAAACACGTACTCCGTGCCACTTAGAGATCATCCAACATTTGAGCAGCACTCATGCAAAAGCATCCAAGCAGAACGTGTGATCTACAGGATCGATATAATAATAATGCTCGAATTTACAAAATCCAACGCTCCCTTGTACAACTCCTGAAATATAAAAACTACAGCATTTGGGGGTGAAAAAAAAGAAAAATCCACCAATTGTGCTTTTTTCTTTTTATCAGAAATCAACAGCATTTTTGGATTTGTGAGGCCATGCGGATAGTTACTGAATTAACAGACAGCATTTTGTGCATTGCAAAATAAGAAACGTATTTATTGTGTCCTGCTCCAGTTAGACAGGACGAATAGATATTCACAATTCAGCAGACGTGCTAAGCGTTCTGACGAAAAATACGGTTAGCTCTAATAGGCTGCATAAAATCCAGCTGAGTCAACGCTAAATCTTGATTTGATTAGTCTTGCCTACGACAGTGTAACGATGCAAACAGTACAGCTTCGTTGAGAACGGGATTCTGTTTTCACTTGATGCTGACAAAGGAACCTGCGGACATCTAACCGAGCGAGACCTATAAGAGTCATGCAATGTCTCCCTTAAACGCTCCTATACATCAGTACAATAGTGCAACCTAGCCATACTAAAATGATGACAGTAGACTGTCCTGGGATAAATAGACTTTTTTTTGCCGTTACTCTATTAGACGTGCTTTTCTACAAATCTCCAGTACAAATCAAGCATTGCAGAAGGCATAACAAGGGTGCATCAGCTTCTAAAATAAGTCTTTGGTAAAATATTGCTTTAGCTATTAACATGCTTTTTCAGCCCAGGAGCAACATGGAAGACTGCTGAGTAAGATCATCAAATAAGCGCATTCAGCACACTGAACGGCTCCGATCATCCAACTCGTGATTTGTTCCCAAACTGAACAAGGTAAACATGAACAGCGAGCCCTTTTACGGAAAAGAAATTCAAATTTAGGTTGAGAGCGAACATCCAGCAAACGGAAAAATTACAGGATGAAGCTACAGCTGCAGTTGAAAGAATCACGAGAAATAAGCTGGTCTAATAAAACCTCACTTGGTCATTATCACTGGCTGGTATACTCTAAAGAAAGTAAACAGACAAAGAAAAAATATACAAAGGAAAAAAGACAACCCCAAAACATTTGTCTGGAAGCGGGACATTGTGCTGGTGTAACAAGGGATTACTGGAACATTCGTCTAGTAACCAAATTTAAGGCAATGTTTGTCCCTGGAGGCAGGTTCCCAAACATTATATTAGGCTTTCAAGCATTGAAAACTGTTTGCATAAAAAAAAGAAGCCCCTTGCATTTTGCCATTGCCATTAGGTGAAGTATGTGATGGCAAGCACTGAGAGTTATATATATATATAAATGTAAAAACTAAAAATCAAATGCGTCTAAATTCTTTAAAAACTTTGCAGAGAGAGTCTTGTTTTTTCTCTTTCTGAAATCCTATATATATATATTTTAAGATTTCTACAACAGATGTTTAGGTTGAAACTGAGCAGAGCAGAATTCTTTTTTTTTTTTACAGAAGGTAAATGACACCAACTCAAATCAACCCCCTGCATAACAGTGGACTGGCCACATTCTAGTTTTCTAAATTAATTATTCATTAGAATTAAAAAAAAAAAAAAAAACTCTCTATTTGATGGGGGGAAAATTCATTTCAAAGTTGTTGGCCCCGAATTTTACATTCCCAGTCAAAACAAATGACTAGAAGCAGCTTTTACAGCTTCTACTGAAAAAGCTTGGGTTGATTTAAAAAAAAAAAAAAAAAAAGGGACAAGTGCTGGAAGCGGAGAAAACGTCCACTACCATGAATGCATCACAGCATGGCCCGTAAAAGGAAACAGACTGGAGTTTGGAGATGTTGACCGATCCTCAGCGATGAGAAGCAATGGAAAAGGGCTCCTTTAAAAGGACAAACACAAGCTTCATGAAGGGTGTGTGTTTATCTCTTCCCTGATTTCATATAGGAGGGAATAGCCCCACGGGCGGTCAGGCCCTCAAAGCGCTTGTATGTGTAGTTAATGAAGACCCAGTCTTTGTTCTTTAAATCAGCTTCACTGTGGTTGGTCACTACAGATGCTAAGAAAGAGGAGACAGGAGAGAAGAGAATGTTAAAGTGATGGAGGGACGTAAACATAGAGATGTTCGGTTACAAAAACATTCCCTGAACGTACAAGTTGGCTGGAGGATGTCCGATTCTGGAAACTCGTCGAAGTTTGAGGTGTCGTCGATGCTTTTAATCTCGATTGGAATGGCAGCTGGTCTCTCCCTGTCAAAATAATCATGTCTTTAGACCCTCTCACATGTACTGCTTAGCATGCATCTACAGGTGAAAATAATAATTCTGTTAATGAGCAGCTAACATGCTGTAGTTCAAATACAAAAGTATCAATTCTCATCTCTTCCAAATGTCTTACACTGGGCATGGAAGTATGTTAGTGCGAGTTATCACAGTGTGGGTGAATATCAGTATTGAGTGTATGCTTTTTTTTTTTTTTTTTTTAAAGGAGGGGAGAGAGAGAGAGATGCCCCCCTCCCCCGACTTCCTAATTCTGCAATATTATGAAAATATGAAACTGCTTATTTTCAGACTATCTGTTCTAATTCCTGTTATAATGTTAAACTGTTATAATTATAATTGATATAATTACATTTTTTCAATTCAATTAAATTTATTTGTTTAGCACTTTTCCCTGTACAGCTGTACAGGAGTATGGAAACAGAACAGAGGAAAAAAATGAAGTAGTAGTAGTAGTAGTAGTAGTAGTAGTAGTAGTAGTGGTAGTGGTAGTAGTAGTAGTAGTAGCTATACTGTACATTTATCCCAATCTCTAATGAGCAAGCCGGCAAGGTAAAACTACCTGAGAGGATATAAGGATGAAACCTTCAGAGGAACCAGTTTGTTTATTATTGTTTATTATAATATTTTAAAAATGGAAAAATTGCAAACTGAGAAGAATCATTACTGCACAGGTCAATCTTACAGCATGTAGCACTTAAAGGTTTTACCTGATATGGTCATAATCCACCCCTTCAAAGAAAGGATTGGATTTAATCTCTTCAACTGCATTAGCACCAATCCTGTCAACACTCTCACAGCAGAACCTGGAGCACAATACACCATTAAGTCTTCAGGAACTAGTCTTGACATTTCTCAATCAACAGCAGCAATGACATTAATGTAACGAATCATTTTTATCATCCGTCATATTAACAGCTATAGGTACAGAGCAATGGCTTTGGGTGCAGGATGAAGCATTTGTGGCATGTATACGATAAATGCGTAACAACACTAGAGGAGCAAACTGTACCTGAGAATAAGATCCTTTGCCTTCTCTGAAATAGGAACTTCCGGGGGGAAAGTCAGCGTCTCCCGCCAATTCATCACCTTCCTGTATGTCTCCTGAGGAGTCTCTGAACAGAAGGGGGGGTAACCTGCAAACACACACAATGTCGATGAAAGCTGCATCTTCTGTCAGCATCTAAGACAACCCTGGCCTTTTAGCGTTATATCTAGCAGCTTTATCTTACCTATAAGCATCTCGTACATGATGACCCCGAGGCTCCACCAGTCACAGAGTTTATTGTATCCGTTCTGCAGAAACACTTCTGGAGCGATGTAGTCAGGGGTTCCAACAGTGGAGAAAGCCTGAAGTAACACAAACCTCACTTATTCGCTATTACTCCTAAAACAGACAGCTCTGTCTCAGCTTGCAAATCTAATGCCAGTGTGTCTTGTAAACACACCACGGTCCACGTAACTAAAGAAGATTAATATCCCACCCGCATGCTGTTTATTTTCCTGTACTGTATGTTTATGTCATTTTACTCACCAGCTGTCTCCGGTTTCTCTTCCACGTCTCTGCTTTTCTTTTTGAGTTCATGTTTTGGAATGCTGCAAAAAACAAACAAACAAAAAAAACCCCAAAGGATCACTTTTTTTTATTAGCAGGGACATCATAAAAACTAAATATTCGCTCTCGTAAAATAGAATATAAGAATACATTTGTCTGTGTTATGCAGAAGTAGAATAATTTCACCACAGTGTAAAGAGGATATAAAAAACAGAAGCTCTTCATCAGTTAAGAAAGCAAAGAAAGAGCCACATAGATTCATAACACCAAACACAAAGCATGAAGATCCTTGCTTAACATACACTACACATACTATATGTTTCATTTTTTGGTAGAAAGTTAATTTATCATCATCTTATAGCACAGAGCGGCTGACTTCTTAAAGGTGTTGATTAATTCCATAAAAGCACACCTCTGTCTATGAATAAATCCTTACATCCTCTTCTTGAGTATGATAGACAAAGCCTCCAAGATATTACTGAAGATTCATTACCACAACAGCAGCAACAAACACACTATGTTTTCTCATAATCCAGGCAAACTAATCTCAGTTTATAGGTAAGTTTGTACAATCATGCTACATTTTCCCATTTTATCCCAAAAAACCATGAGACAACCCAACTCATACACAGGTTCACAGCACAATAGAATAATAAAAAAAGTCTTCTGATTGAAATCCTGAAATGACTTGACACACTCATGTCCACTTTCTAAGCACACCAATCCCTTGCAGCATTACTCCTGATGGCTTGGAGAACATCCCACACTCAACACAGCTTAGAAGCAGCAGAATTGCAGTGGAAACAGAACACCATGTTGGGAGCTGCACAGATTTAGGAACTACCATTCTGTCAACAAGGATATCCTAGCAACTGCCGCCACTTGCTCAAACATAGCATAGTAATTTTATTACACACTGGCAGAGTGTGAAAGAAGGAGACATCACAGATGCCAATGCTGCTAATGAGAAAATCCTAGCAGTAGAGGGAAGGACCAGTTTTCCACAAAAACTCCAGTGTGTGGACAAGATGGCTTCGGGCTAACAGCATAAATGAGAAACCGGTGTAACAAATATTATTAATTGACCTGGAAGAGATGAGCTCATATGTTCAGCATCAAGCAAGAGCTTCCACCAAACCTTTGACATCAGGTGACTGTCAGCGAGTGATGGACCAAAACCTTAACATTGTTTAGTATCTAAAATATGTGTATGAGTCAGTGACACTGTTGATAACATGTTGATAACAAGCGGCACGTTACAGTGAGTTCTTAGTCTGTGGCAGGTTGCAGAAAGCTGTGTGAATCTGGCTAACAGAATGGCAGAATGGGAAAAGTCCCATGCCTTAGACACACGCTCTTGTGCGCATCAACCAATCAGAATGCTTCCTCCTCTTTCAGCTGCTCTTGTCAGGGGTCACCACAGTAGATCATTTGTGTGCATATTCAATTTAGCACAGGTTTTATGCCAGATGTTGTTCCTGGGGCAACATGCCAAATTTCACCAGGCCTGGGACCAGAACTAGAGGTGCACTGTCTTTTGCATCCCCAGTTCCCAAGCTAGGAATTGAAGCTGGGCTGCGCTGGTGGGAGCACTGAAGCCTAATCACTAGTCCTCCAGGAACAAAAAAGCTAGGCATGTTTAAACGTTTAAAGCTACAAGTTTAAATAGATCACCCAAACATTAACGTGTAAAAATAAAGACTCCATTACTGTTCTTTTATTATATAAAGTGCTTTCATCAACTGAAAATGAAAACCCTGGGCACATATTCAGGCGATGTAAATTTGTGCTATATTGAAAAACATACTATCGCCAGTAAAACACTAACGCACTGTTAGGTTCATTCAAATACGGAATAATCGCTAGCAAACCGGCCTTCTATTTCAAATCTTCCACTGTTCTCTTAATGAAGATTTATAAGCTTCTGTCATGCAAACCCCTGACTAATGACAGCAGGCTTTGTGTAAACAGCATCATGTTTAGTGCTGAAGGAAACTGATCCCAGCAGAGGAGTTGTGGAAAGCAAAAAACTGACACAAGCAGCTCAGGGATTAGCCCGATGACTCAAACACATCAGAGAACTGTAGAATGTAATACCATAATTATTGACATGAGAGTAAAAGACGCGTCGGCTTACTAAAGTCGTTGGGCAGGCTGTGGTTGAGGTTTCTGTAGAATTCTGTCCTGTGAGCCTTTTTAAGCCCCGTACACAAGCCAAAATCTGACAGCTTCACGTGGCCCTACATAAACAATAGAGACAATGGAAAACATTGGGTTTACCTCAAACAGAGAGAACTGATATCTACACAGTGAGAGAGCACACACTCTGCTAAGTTAACAATAGGTGTAATGATTACTGTATCTATTCACACATCTCAATTCTCTAAATGGATTCAGAGTTAACCTTTGAATCCAGTAGCAGGTTGTCAGGTTTAATATCTCTGTGGATGAAACCCAGCTGGTGGATGGAGTCGATGGCTAGCACCGTCTCAGCGATGTAAAACTGCGTAGCCTCCTCGGTCAGAGTATCCTTTTTCATCAGCAGAGTCATCATATCACCTGCAGAGATGCCAAGCATGGTGGGTTTTAGAGAAGAGCAGTGAACTCAATTCCATTACAAACTTGTACTTGTATGACAAAGTACACCATGCACCTGTAGTCTGTAGTCATAGGTGTATGGTGCATGGTACAGCTCAGTAGACACCTGACCATCACACCAATATTTGAGTTTTCCCCAAACTGTTATATAAATAATCTGTAATATATTTATGTGTTATCATTAAGGTTACCTCATCACTGAAACTAAGGGTCACAAACCCTTTCTGGCACGACAATGCCCCTGTACACAAATCAGTGCCGGGTGAAGACATGGTTTGATAAGGTTGATAAAGTGGGAAAACTGCACCTGCACCTGAGCCCTGACCTCAACCCCACTGAACACTGGTGACGGTACCCAGACCTTCTCACCTGCCATCAGTACCTGACCTCACTAATGAACTTCTGGCTGAATGATCAGAAATCCACACTAAGCCACACTCCAGACTAGTGCAATGAGATGTTCAACAATGACATATGGGTGTGACAATATTTGGCTACATTAGGCCAGTAAGGACCAGTTTTTTATTTACTTTAAAATAGGTTTAAAGCATCCTGTTAAATAATGGCAGCCACTTGAGTCGTTAAGTCTTAAAGGCAAATAAAGCCTGATCACCTGGATACACATTTTGCTTTTCCTGATACTTTTCCGGATTACAATGTTCATTGATAATTTTGTTACTTTCAGCACAGCTAATTGGGCTACAACTGAATCAGTATGACATAACTAGGACATTTCCATCAAGAGACAATAACAATGACTGAACTGGTTTAAAGCACTGAGTATTAATAGAGTGGACCCACCTCCAGGTAGGAACTCCATTATGAGGTACAGGTTCATCTTGTCCTGAAAACTATAGAACATCTTCACTACCCACTGACTGTCTGCCTCCACCAGGATGTCTCTTTCAGCACGTATATGACCAACCTAGAACATAGGAGAGAACCTGAGAAACTTGTGCATTTGAACCAACATCTTATTCATCTTAACAATCAACATCTTATTCTTCACATAAACAGAGCCTCTCTCTCTCTAATATATATATATACATACATACACACACACACACACACACACACACACACACGGTCTTCTGAAAATAAATTAACATACAACCATTACAGTCAAAATATCTGGCAAAAGTGAGTACACCCTAAGTAATAACAGCTGTATGTCTTTTAACCATGCAAGACCACATAGCTTCATGTTTATGTTCTTGTCTGCTTGACAGGACCATACAAAATTGTGTATCTTGTATTAGAACAGTTAAAATTTGGTGCTTTCTGTACAATTCTCTTATGCTGACCACTGCATGTTGAACATGGTGCCTCTTGCAAAGAACTCTCTGAGAATTTGAGAATACCTTTTTTTGCTCTCCACAAAGATGGCCTAGGCTATAAGAAGATCGATAACACCCTGGAACGGAGTTTCAGTACAGTGGCCAGGCTCATGAAGAGGTTTTCCAAGATAGGTTCCACTCGGAACAGGCCTCTCAAGGGTAGATCGAAGAAGTCCCCATGCTGTGCGTCAGGTACAGAAGCTGGCTTCAAAAAAGGAGACACATGAGTGCAGCCAGCATTGCAAACAAGTCGGTTTGCATGGGCGTCGACCCAGAGTAAAGACTCTTCTGAAGACTCAAAAAAAATTAAAAGCCTGCAGTTTGCTGAAGACAACTTGTCCAAGAGCATGAATTACTGGAACCATGTCCTGTGGTCTGATGAGACTACTGCCTCTTTTCCACCAAAATGAACCGAGTGCTGGTTCAGAGCTGGTGCTGGTTCAAAGTTGGTTCCAATAGCAAACCTTCTAAGAACTTTGTGTTTGCCTTTCCACCGGCTAGCGAGCCAACACAGAGCCGAATCTGACGTCACTGTATACGTCTCAGCAGCGGCAAACACAAACACAACATCAACAATGGTGGATGTTGCTTTACTGTTAATGCTCATGGCTTTGTGAACCTACATTAGCATCCAAACGCGGCGAATACAACGTGTACGTGCAGCTCCGTGTAATTTGTATAAACGGAGGCAGGCTCTGGCTCCGAACCAGCACTCAAACTGCCTCGGTGGAAAACTGGCATTAGATAAATGTATTCGGCTTGGATGGTGTCCAGCATGTGTGGCGATGCCCTGGTAAGGAGTACCAAAAAAACTGTGTCTTGTCTACAGTCAAGCATGGTGGTGGTAGCACAATGGTCTGGGGCTGCATGAATGCTGCTGGCACTGGGGAGCTATTTTAATGAGGGAACCTTGGAGTCCAGCATGTACTGTGACATTCTAAAGCACACGTGATGCCCTCCCTTCAGAAACTGGGCTGGTTTTCCAACATAATAAGAACCCCAAACATAGCGCCAAGATGACAACTGCCTTGCTGAGAAAGCTGAAGGTGATGGTGTGGCCAAGTATGTCTCCAGACCTGAACCCAATTGAGCACCTGTGTGACATCCTCAAGCAGAAGGTGGAGAAGCGCCACATGTCTAACATCCAGCAGCTCTGTGATGTCATGTCATGGAAGAGTGGAAGAGGTTCCCAGCAACAACCTGTGCAGCTCTGGTGAATTCTATGCCCAGGAGATTAATTCAGTGGTAAACAACAATGGTGCTCACACAAAACATTGACGCTTTGGACACGTTCACTTAAGGGTGTACTCTGTATATAAAATAAAACTGTATAATAACCGTATACATGTGTGTGTGTGTGTGTGTGTATATATATATATATATATATATATATATATATATATATATATATTCAGATTTAATATAAACCCTAAGCATTCCAGTGACTGTAAAACCATCTTTTTGAGATTCCCCATATAAACTAGTTTTATATAAAACTCTTATAGAAAATAGTTTTGTCTTTGGGTCAAATTTAAATAACCTTTAATAACAGAAATGATCAATATTCTGTTTAAGGAAGGGTTACCTGTTCCTTCTCAAGCATGTCAGCTTTGCGCAAGATCTTCATGGCATACACGTGGCCTGTGTCTTTCTTCTGAACTAGACGGACCTAGACATCAATAATGAAGAAGTGTGTAAGTGCCTCTAAATCCCACTAAAAAAAATTTTAAACTGAAGATTTGCATTCAACATGATGCATGATGCAATTGAATGCATGAAAAAAAAACATAATATAACAAACAAGACAAAAAAAAGCCTCATACTTCTCCGAAAGCTCCACGGCCGATCACCTTGAGTGACTCGAAGTCATCCAATCCAAGACGGGTTCGTTTCAGTCGCAGAAACTCGGTCTCCTTCCTTGCATGCTGAGAACGCCGAATACGCTTCTATAAAAAAATTTTAAAAATGTAAATCAAAAGTAAAGAAGAGTTTAGAAACACTTGATTTTTTCTGAAATATTATTAACCACTTTATTATTAACCATTGCTCAAAATCTGAAGAGATTATATTATATTAGCTGTGGGTTATAGCACTGTTCTAGCAGGTTGTGTGAAACAAGGAAGACGCTTCAACAAAAATGATGATGTAGAACACGCAGTGATCACAATTAGATAACAGTGACCACTGTAGAAGGAAAGATTACAGCTATAATTCTGTGGGTTACAGCTGCCAAAAATAAGAAGGAAGTTTAGAGGCTGTTGCTGTGAATGACCTCAGCGCGTCTGCAGCCGCACGACATCACTAGTTTCTCCCACAACTTTGGTGAGATCTTAGGCCATTCTTCTTCTTCCAGATCACTAACTGTAGTGAGTTTGTAGCTAGAACTTTGATGTCAAGTATGTTCCAGAGATTTTCGATCAGGTTTAGATCAGGACTTGTTGCTGGCCATTTCATTATTTTAGTGTTCTTAGCTTCCTAGAACTGCTTTTGCATTGTCTTGCAGGAAAATTGAGGGTTTATTGGCAAATATCACAGGTTCTGATGAACCTTTGCATTCTCCCTGCCATGTAGCTGTACAAGAGGCCTGAATCCTGCTGCAGAAAACATCCTTAAACCATGACACATCCTCCTCCATCTTTCGCTGACTTCTTTATTAGAATCCGTACTTGAACAAATTCCTTGTATGTGAAAACATACTTGGCAATAAAGACCTTTCTGACTTTCTGACTACTTCTTTATGCACTTTGGGGTCAGTCCTTGCCCGGTATAACGCCAAACACGTCTCCCGTCGGACCCAAATAAATGAAACTTGCTCATACAGCGGAGCTGTATAACATCTCCATTGTATTAGATAAAAAACAACAACTTACAATAATGTGTGCTTAGATGCATTCGATAGAAATTTGGATTGAAATGTTTTTATCTATATTGAATTTAACAAGTGAGCAGTCAAAGTTCATAGTAACATTGCCTTCACACCTCTTCATCAGCAAGTCCCTCCTGATCCATCACCTTCTCCAGCTTCTGCTGCCTACACACACACAAACACAGTGAGATTTATATGGTGAAAATTCACTCATCGCACAATGCACTTTTCTGACAGTTGTATGTTTGTATTTCAGTTTATTTCATTACCAGTTTCAAATGTTTTCAAGGCAAATACATACATTAAATTAATATCCAATAAACTCTGTACATGACAATTCTATTAAAGATTCTTTAAATTAACTTGTGATATATTGTAACATTACCCGGAATATATCCGGAACAGAATATATCTTCTAGTTAGAAATGTTAGTAGGACATGTGAGAGAACAATCGAAATCTTTCATAATGTAAACGGCGGTAAATGGCGGAATTGAGTCATCGGTGTCCCAGTGTGTAGTGAGCCAGCGTCCTTATTAGTGCCTCAACTCATGTACACACCCACTGCTTTCGTCTCACATACGCGCCAGACTCCATCAGGGGATGAAAGACTCTAAAGAAACTCCACCGCATTGTTGAGATGCTCAAGACATTATTGTTTTGCTCAAAGCTGCCGGACTGGTTTAATGCTAAGTGAGCTATGTTCATCACATACTCATCCCCGTTTGTGACGTTTACCTCATCTCCCTCTCTTCGTGCTGGGAGATCAGGTTGCTGTAGAAGTTCTCCAGGGTCACTTTGGCCATCGTGACCCGCTCCTTGGTGTGGTTGCTCATGGAGGAACAGGACGTCTGACCAGTCATTGCCATGGTTACCTAAAAGATTACCACAGACAGGATGTTGTATAAGAGAATACTCATGCCAGCGAGTGGCCTTTGTACGCTTCTACAGTTATAAACTACAAGAAAGGTCCACATGCACCATGGAATTCTAAATAAATACATTTGGACTATTTTAAGGAAAGATAAATGATTTAAAAGCTCACCAAATCTACAAGCATTTTAATTTATAGCTTACACAAATAATTAAAAAGAAATTGTTAAACAGCTGATAACAGCTAAAAGTAAAAAAGCACAGAATACTATGCATGAGTGACTGGTGCACTAAATACTCTAAATAAAGGAAGAGTTCCTCGTGCATCTAGATTTAACTGTCTAGTTGAGGTCTGACTAAATCATTTATCTTGAATCTAACCTTGTTTCTTTGTATAATAGTGAAGAAAATTATTCAGAATCAGCCTCATTGTGATTCAAAAGTTTACAAGTTCGACGGAAAATCAGTTTATAAAGTGTTGTTTGCTGTCCGTTTCAGTCGGCTCCTGAATTGGTTGTATGCATCAAGTGGGGGTGGGGGTGGGGCAAAAAGGACTGTTATTATTAACATATTATCTAGCTCTAATGTCTCCTTGAATGTTACCTTCCAGTTTCCTGAAGCTGATAATTTACTATGTCTTCTCAAATATCTACTGCCATCACAGCTGTACTGGGCTACATGATCCAGTGTTACTCGGGTTACTTCAAATGCACGTAGGCGACTCTTTGTGTGCTTGAATTAATCACCATCAGATGTGGATGACTTATTAAACCACTCGTAGATGGCAGTAACTGCGATGGCTCACTGCTATCCCATGGCATCAAACACCATCATGCCTGTTTTTCCCCCCACAAAACTAGACATAAATCATTGACCGGTCTGTTAGCTGATACATGTCTCTTGGGCGATAAAGCTAGGAAGGGAGATTGATTAAGGTCCCTTTAAGACCTTTGGGACAAAAAGGACAACCCAGAATTTATGCACATTCATGCAAACCCAAACACTCTAGAATATGCTTTGAATAATAATAATAATAATAATAAACAACATAGCACTCCAAGTAAGAGAAACAAATGTGTGTGAAAACAAGCAAATAAAAATCATCTTGGGGATGAAGGTCAGGACTAGTGATATATCAAATCACAAATATATATTGCAATATATTTGAAGACCAAAACGCAATGATCACAGGTGTTACGATCCGAGCCGATTGCAAGACCACAATCACATCTTTCCATATCAGTAAAATGCAGGAAGTAAACACCAAGTTCATTCTTGACCAAACTGATGCACTATTTTTTTTTTAAAACAGATTAAACAGATTCATTAAATAGATCCCTGATCTATTAACAAATCCTGGTTTTATCAATAGAACATGTTTAGTGAACTGAACGCTTTCACGCTTCCACAAACACCCGCCATAAACTGGAAAAAAAAGAGAGAGAGAGAGAGAAAGAGAGACTCATGAGGGAAATAAATGTATAGAGCTGCTATAACATAAGTGATAATAGGAACTGGTTGCACAGATAATCCACAATATTAAATATAAATATTATACACAGTACCGGTGACTGTGCTTGGGGTCAAGTCAGCACTTTTATATAGTAAGTTTCAGTGCTGATAAACAGTAGTGTGTGTGTACTAGCTTACATCTAGGATGTTTATTAAAGTGTCTTAACAATGATAGAAAAGACAAAATCATATTTGTCAGACAGAATTTGAGAATGTGTCAAACCCATACAATCAACATGAGTATTCTGGATGTCGCTTAGTTATCAGCAAACGTTACTTTCCAGTTTGTTTCTATTGTTTCCTCGTTACATACTTCATTAACAACAAATAAGCAACTTATTTATACATAACATGGTCTGCTATGGCGTCACTAAACACAAATACTGCTATCACTGGACTAGCTGCCTCTTTACAGCTATTGTTATTGTCTTATCAGAGCTAGTTATCTCACCATCCGAAATAGACCTTCACTGCCTACACAGACATTCTAACCTGGGCGTAGACAACGTGTTTAATACACTATGTAGTGGACTATGTGTCAGAAACACAAAGGTATTTAAGACACAGCCCTATGTATTCTTCCAGCGGCGACAGAAGGGATAATAAAAGTGAAAAAGCTTCAGGCTTCAAGTACAATGTCTGGCAGCTGGACAGACAGCTAGCAACACAGCTAACTTTTCATAAGCTAGCAAGCTAGGTTTCAACAACACAGGTTATTATGTCGGAGCTTTAATTGCGACTGTACACGAAGCTACAAATAAGAGCTGGGGTATCTGCTAGCTAGTAGCGTCTTCCAGCGTGGGAAATAAGCTAGAAAGTGTCGCACTGTTTGAAGAACATGACCTCATCCTGCGAGAGCTGAAAACGCTACCCTGAGTTCAGCAGCTAACTAAAGCCGTTGTGCTCAAAACCGCAACTTCACACTTCGTTAATCAAACAATGGATTTTCTCCAAACAACCCTGTGTTTACAACCAACTAAAGTAAAATCGTGTCATTTAATCCATCACCAACTTCTTAGGTGTTATCTGAACAATTTTTAATAGCTTACCTTCTACTCGACCTCAGACTGATTGCAGTCTACTTGTAGACACTGATCATTATTTCCTTCTTCCGAGTCGCTGCTTCAGGAGCGAGTCTCCAAAATAAGAGTCTGGCACGTGCGCCATGCCATCGAGCACACGAAGTCGAAAGAAGGGTAATTAGAAGAGCGAGCTCTGAGAATAAATCTATCTATCTATCTATCTATCTATCTATCTATCTATCTATCTATCTATCTGTCTGTCTGTCTGTCTGTCTGTCTGTCTGTCTGTCTGTCTGTCTGTCTGTCATTGCTATTTACTTGTCATATCATAACATAAAGTGCCATTTATATTATTAACACTTCCTTTAAAAAATTATGACGTGTAACTTAGAGAAAGGGCTATTTGAAGAAAGCATAATTGATTTGATTCCATTTTTTAAGACGGTTGCAGATTCACACCTTGCTCAATACAGACTACATTATGTGTAGGTTTTTATAATGATTTTCAATGTCACATCCAATCAAATTTATTGCCATTGGTTAATATCAGCAGAATACCCATAATGTAATATGTTCTTTACTTTGAAGATACTTTGATATTATTTACGTCAAACAAAACGTTGAAAAAAGTGTAAATAAACTGACATCCAGCAGATGACAGCAGAGCTTTATTTCTAGTGATCTAGTAATAGTTCTCTCTCTCTCTCTCTCTCTCTCTCTCTCTCTCTCTCTCTCTCTCTCTCTCTCTCTCTCTCTCTCTCTCTCTCTCTCTGTGTGTGTGTGTGTGTGTGTGTGTGTGTGTGTGTGTGTGTGTGTGTGTGTGTGTGTGTGTGTATTTGCCCAACACATCAACTATGAGAATTGGCTGTTCTCTTTTTTTCCACAAGTTTTATTATAAAATTAAATTCCGATTATAATGTTAATAACCTCAAAATACAAACAAACTGTCCATTTTTTGGCCCACATGTTTACACGTGTCATTTGTCAAATTAGCTATTGCATCTCATATACATTAAATATTTCTTTTCCTGTTGTCAGGAGGTATTTAAAAATAGATAGAAAGACTCCCTATTTAAAGAGTCCCTTGTTGTTGTTTTTTTAAATGCTCTGGCTGTTCCCCGGAGAAAGTATTTGACTTTTCCAGTTTTTAGTAAAATATAATTAAGTCATTAATTCATGATGACAGTTTAGGTGGAAATGGTGATTTCCACTCGAATTTTTTTATAATAGTTTTTGTAAATAGTTTAACCAATTTGGAATTTATATAGCGAATATGGTAAAAACATTCATCTGAATCAGATTGAGTCATGCACAAGATGAAGTCCTATTTATTCCATCAACAGATTTAATTTATTTATTCCATCAACGGGTGTCTTTGGATATGTCATTTCCAGATTTGATCTTCTCTAGTATATTCACAATTTTAAATAAATGATTTACATTCGATATTTCCCATCACTGAAACTAAAGGTTCCAACACCTTTACAGCACCCATGTGTGCACAAAGCATAAAAACATGACCAAGATTGGAGTGTTAGAACTTGGTGTTTATGAACTCCAGTAGCCTTTACAGAGCCCTGACCTCAACCCCACTCCATCCATGTCCACTTGTCCTACACAGAGTCACAGGAAACCTTGAGTCTTTCACAGAGGACTTGGAAAACAAGGTGGTAGTCAATTTAGAGTCAATCAGCCTACAGTGCATGTGGACTGACAGAGGAAACTGGATTACCTGGAGGAAACACCCAAGAGAGAACATGCTAACTCCACATATAAGGAATGGAACCCCATCCCTGCAGGTGTGAGGCAAACATGCTAAGCCACCGTGTCTCCCTCCAACTCCACTTAACACCACTTATTAGGAATTGTATGGCGGTGATGCTCAGGGTGTGCTCAGGGTGACCTTGCATATGTTAAAAATGAACTTTATTTTGTGAAATATTTTTTCAACAGTTTTTCAGCACTTTCATTTCAGCATTCAAAAAAGTTTTCATTTATCTTAGGGGTCATTTCTTTCATCGGATTTCTTAGTGGCATTTAGACCTTAATTGAAACAGGGTTGAGGTGTATTTTTTGAGGGTTTGTGTGTGTGTGTGTGTGTGTGTGTGTGTGTGTGTGTGTGTGTGTGTGTGTGTGTGTGTGTGTGTGTGTGTGTGTGTGTGTGTGTGTGTGAATAGCATTCAATGCCCTGTATTTTTATAATGAAAAATGATGTATATAATAAAGGGAACATGATGTATTTTCCAAGTAACTTTTATCAGTCAGTATCACTGAAAATCGAAGGAAATGGTCTTCTTTACACAATGACTTCCTGTTAAAAAACAGACTTACCAAATATCTCAAATACTTTTACAAGGGTAAATTAGTTCAGTTAACATGATTAAGGCGTTTCCTGACCCACAACACAGGACGTTAAATTTATCAAACCCCTCTAAACAACACTAATTCAGTGTAAAGTGAAGTTATAGCTGACTGTAGGCTAAAATACGTGTAGGTTGTTGTAGAAGAACCTTTGAAAATGTCGTGTAATTTTACCTTATATACATATTTGTAAAAGTAATATTAGAGGGACACGATAAACAAACACCAAACGCGGAACCACCCGTTTCTAGACAACACGGTGTGGGAAAAACCCACTGAGGAGGAAAAAAATGACGTTTCCGACGCAGCAGCGTCAGTGTGACATAAAAAAACGTGGGCGGGGCTAACTGTCCGCGCGCTCTTTTTTCATCACTTTGCTTGAATTCTCTTCATCAAGTTCAAGTACATTCTCGTTCTCTCTCTCTCTCTCTCTCTCTCTCTCTCTCTCTCTCTCTCTCTCTCTCTCGCTCCATCCACTATCATTCATCCTGGTTCACTCTCCATCACCCAAACATCTAATAAAGGTAGGGACAGTCTGTTTATGCGTTTCTTTAACAGGTTAAACAAAAACAAAGCATTGTGCAGTTAAATAGTTTGTAATTATTATCTCAATACTTATGAGCATTATTATGATTGTTACTACTTTTAAAGCTAAATACATTTAGGAACTTGTTCACATGTCACTCTTACACGTCTCCAGTCTGATGGATTATTGTTTTTTGTTTGTTTGTTTTTTATGTTGATTTTCTGTTTATTGTAATATTTTCATATTCCGTGTGTGTAATGGTAAGCGCCACATTTTGGTGGATAAGATTCTCGTTTTTTGGATGATTGAATGCACGCGCTATCACTTCCGGAAAGATAACACGTGTGTAGCATTTCACGCGTATAAACACACACACACACGTTCATTTTACTATCCTTGTGAGGACATTTCACTGAAATAACTATTTCCTTTAATATAATTTTAACCTTAAATTTCTATCTATCTATCTATCTATCTATCTATCTATCTATCTATCTATCTATCTATCTATCTATCTATCTATCACATCTTGTTGATTTTCACTGTTGTAGCTTGTCATATCAGTTCCTGTGGATTTCCTTGCAATTTTGGTTAATGGTCTAGGTGGGAAAAAACATGTGCTCTCATTTATTATTCACTCTATTGTTATGTAATGTGTGTGAACAACAAGTTGTTAAGCAAATGTCTAATTATACACACAGATGTGTACTATATATATTCTTCTTTATATATTACTCGAATACAGATTGAAATATTTATGATCTACATGTTTAATATTATTAAATAATAACTCCAGCTTTTACTGTCAAACAAGTAATGTAATGTACTGTTGTAGAAAAAAGGAAAAGAAAATAAAGATCTGTTGTAGGACCATTATAATTTTCTCAGCGTGAAAGCCACGTGTGCTCAGTCGACTGTTTCCGCATTGACTCATGGAGAAAGAAGTCTCCACATCCTGCTTTCTGACATCAGAGAGCCATTAGGAAGCATTCCGTCATGCAGTTCTCTGATTAAAAAAAACACAAAAGAAACATGTGCTCCTCTGGGTACAGCCGGTGATGCAGTCTGTACAGTCACCTTCAGTTTCTTACACAAAAATGAATAAGAAATAGACGGTGGGTTATTTGTTAGAGCTCCATACATTGGTAACTTGGTGGCTCTAGGTGTTGAACTCACAACCTTCTGGCCAGTGTCTTAAACACTGAGCTACCCCATCCTATAGTTAACACCTGTAAATCTAGATTGGAAGTCTTATTTGCTCCCTTTGCATGGCTTACCTTCTAGAAATTTCTCCTTTATTTCTGAAGACATACAAACATTTAAATTGAAAACCTATTTTAAACAATGAAGTAGAGCTCACATAAAAAGTAATTGCATATATGTCTTCACTTATACGAGTCTAAAAGAAGAATCCTGTGCTTGCAATTTCAATAATTCAAGTAATTTTTCCCAAAAAAGCACAATCACAAAAAATCTATATAGGTTTTCGGTTTATTTCTGACTTTTAAATGGAGTCTTGAGTTTCAGAGCTTTGTAACAGTCTAAGGTAAAGCTGCAAATAAGGTTTCAGACATGTTACATTCCTCTATTACACGTCCAGCTACATTATTTTGAAAGACTTTTTTTTTATGAGGTTTCTAGCTGTTATAACATGATAACAGGAACAAACATTAAATACAACAATAATCAGATGAAAGTACTATGCTGTATTCTTTAATACATAAAAACTGGTAGTTTTGGCAAATTGCTGTGGTATTAGAGTGTGTGTGTGTGTGTGTGTGTGTGTGTGTGTGTGTGTGTGTGTGTGTGTGTGTGTGTGTGTGTGTGTGTGTGTGTGTGTGTGTGTCCCCGGAACAAAAGTTTACAGAAAGAGCCACGTCTACACAGCTGACCATACACACAAACCCAACCATTATTTGTAACTTTCATTTAACCACTGATTATACACTGTACCCAAGAAATGGCATAGTGTTGCAGTAATGTGGCATACAGTGCTGAGCATTGAGATCAATCACATCTATTAATTATCTATTATATTGTTATTATTCGGTTAATAATGAATCATCTGTATGATACTGATCCTATGCCGACAGTGAGACCCAGACTGTGTTTTAATACAGATGAGTTTTTATTACAGGTGGATAAGTGAGTAATAATATAGTACAGGGTGTGGGGTTATAGGAAATTCTTCAAGGACAAGATGGTTTGATTAAAAAAAGGGTTTTTATTAACAAGCTATAAGCCTAAAAGACACCAGTAGGAGTGTGAAACAATGGAGTCATTTCCTTTAATCTCATCTCTACCAATAGAGATCTTCATTATAAATCATATCATATATCATATCATCATATGTTATCACTTGGTCAGATTGAACTCCATTTTATTCATTATTACTTCAACCAGTTTTTTTTTTTTTTTGCACCTTACTTTAATATGGTCCCACAATGCATGACTTTTGCAATGTAAAACTGTAATGAAAAGAAAACTAAACCATAGAACAGCAGCCCCCTCCTTGAGAGCTACTTATCTTATGCTCACACACAGCAACCCGCATCAAAGCAAGCAGAGACTATAAGTTTTTTAATAAAAGTTGCGCCTCCTATTGTCAAATATATGACAGCGACCGTTAAAGCGACTAGTTGTGGCCGTGCAGCGATCATGATCTGTAACAAAGCGCTTCTCCTTCATCTCGTATGATAAGATGCATATACATATATATATATATATATATATATATATATATATATATATATATATATATATATATATATATATATATATACTGGGGAATTTTATATACAAATGCCAAATCTTCCTCAACAATGTTTCACACTCCAACAGCAAGAAAGTTGATTTGCTGGAACACCTAGTGGTGATTCATGGTGCAGTGACTTGCAGAGATAAAACCTCTGTGTATTCGAATGTAGCTTTACATCTATATACTCAAAAATATAATCATTAGAAAAATCAAAAAAAGAAAATAAATATGACACAAAATTAAACATGAATGAAAATTCATAATACATATTAAAATGAATAGTAATAAATATAAATTTCATACACATGCAACTGTAGCATACTCATTAGTAGTTCTCAAGAGTCAACTCATTCTTTTGTATTTACAGCTCTTATGAAATATGTGTTGTTGTTTTTTTTATAAAAATGCGAGTCTTCACCTAAGACACTTTATTTATCCTGACTGATAAATATTTGTGACAGAGATGAACTAAAATACAATAAGGTGATAAATTTATTGGTGGTTGAGGCTTGGAGTGTGTTTATGGCTTCACTGTACCAGATGTTCATGGTAACCTTCAAAATGTCTGATCTCTTAATCGCATTACAAATGCTCCACAGTCAACAGGATGAGCACACACACACACACCCACCCACACCCACACACACACACACACACACACACACACACACGGTTTTATACAACAAAACAAACACACACAAACACAGAGTAATATTCTTTATAGCTGTAGTTCACAGACAAAATCATTTGCATGCTTTTATGGCTACCCTGTATTTAAGTATCTAGTAACCAACACACAGACACACACACCTTCTTTCCACATGCGCTCGTATTAATCCTACTTCCTCCACCGCATTTGTGTAAAGATAGATACGAGATGAAACACTACACTGCTGTATAGAAGGTGACAGATGGCACAGTAACCTAAACAGTCCTGAGGATTTTAATTGAAACTCTTGAAACGCAAAAACAAAAGAAAGAAACACAGAAACAAAGAAAGAAAGAGCAGGAACGGAGCACCCAGCTGTGGGTTGTTCTTTCTCTTTGCATGAATCAGTTGTTCCTGGCAGGAGCGCTGTTGAGTGGTAGAGCAAGCATCAATACTGGTTGAGTCTTGCATCAGACAGGAGCCACGCGCACTCGAGACAGACGTGCTGCTGCATGTTCTCTACTCCTAGTGTGGTTAGTTGACATTTTCTTGCTTTACATTTTAACTTGAGCGTATATTTAAGAAAGAGAGAGCACTTGGTGTTAAAAATCCTGAAGAAAATGTTTTGTCTTTGTTTGATTTTATATGGATCTGCTTTAATGACAGTCAGTTAATGGTAGCAGAAAGACCTTTTACTTTTACTCTGAGCTCAGGATAGTTTTTGCAGAGTGAGGAATAAACTGCTTCATGGAATTGCTTTTTAAAAAAGAGATTTTCATTTCATTTGATCGAAAAATTAATAACTGCAGGATGTAAGATCTAGATTCATAGACTCTAAACAGATGAATTTTTACCTTCAGGATTATGAAAAGATGACTGAATGTTAGCATGTATTTGCTCTTTCTGTTATTATTCATATTTTTCCCGACGTGTGTGATTTTTAACACTCTGGATATAAGTTTTGCTTTCTTTTTATTTGGCTTCTAAATAATTAGAAACATCTCCTTCTTTAGTATCTCAGTGATATTATCTAAGGAATGCAGTATGACGCTCCAAGCAAAGCCCTGTGTCATACACTGTAAACGGAAAGGAACGAATGAGGAACCAGGACAGAGAAATACTCTGCCAAAAGCTGATTAATTCTGTCTGAGACTTTAAATTTCCTGAGAATTAAGCTTACAGTTGGTCCCTGTGTCCCAAATTCTTCATGAGAAGTGGCCACATGGGAACCAAGGTGCTTCCAGCTTACTAGTTTCTACATCTTGATCTTTGATCTAGCTCTTTGTTTATGTTTTTTTTTACACACCAGGATACACACGCACACAAACTCTAGGGCGTCCTTTTCAACCTAAGAAGGTGGAGCTTTACTTTATGGTCACTCGCATTTGCATTACCGGTAGTTCATGTAGAGTCTATTCTTTCTTTATTGTTGACAAATGATTAGGTGTAACTGTTTATTCAGACTGATCCATGTGTCAGAAATTAAACTGCACCTTATATCGAACGTTTGGCTGAATTACAGAATTTTACGGCACAAGCAATATGTTTAACTAGCTTGCCGTTCCAGGTGGTTCAAGCAAAGAGCCTAACAAGAAAGCAACCAGCATGTATGCAAATTTCTCATACACACTCATACATGATTAGTGATGATTAGTGATTAACTAATCACTCATACGTGATTAGTTAACGCTAAAACGTCCACGACATACATTATTTTCACTGCATGTTTACATTCCTTAAACACTCACACTACAGTGATTTGTTTGCATACATTACCTTTTTTTTTTTTTTTACTTCTCCAGCATCTTTAGCACCAATCCTCTGTTCAGCTAGTATACAGATCTCTAACCCCTTCTCACTATGCTCTAAGTATATTACATGTTTTTGTGAATGAGCACAAAGCTTATACGCCAATCCGTCTGGCTGTTGGGATATACATGCTTTTTCACTTTGTTCTGAAAATAAACAATGAGCATGTGTTTTAAACATCCTGTAGGCTTTTATTAAATTCTTGTTTTTTGTTTGTTTTTATATGTTTTCCAGATATCATTTTCAGATTTTGTCCTTACTTAGAGGAACGTGTTTACAGCCAAAGCATCTCTGTGCAAACACTACACCATGGAGCTCGACAAGATGGTGAACGGCCACTGCGAAAAAAGGGGCGAGGAGGATGGGTATGTTTTAAAGTTCAGCATGAAGATCTCAACAGAGATGAATTACCATCCTAAAGATATCAGAAGGTTGTAATGTTACATGATCATGGTTCAGTCTGTCTCATCATTTGACATTAAGCACTATTAAGCATAGCTCTCTACACGTTGACCTCAAAACTAACTTTATTGTAAAATTATCCCTTAGGGACTTGCACCGAAATAAAATTAACTGTGCACATGCTATCAATAGGCAGCTGGCTAATGAGTTTCACCTGAGGCTAATTAGTAACCATAGCAATGGTCATGTCCCCTTGTGGGCAGGTGTAGTATTACACCTAGCAGCTATGACTCAGCTAAAATCATACTGCTCCTACACACAGTGTGAAGATGCATATTACATTAATTATTCATAAAATGAGATAGTAATGAATTTAATCTGTTTTATGTAAGTTCTTCATATGAGACTAGATTAGATCATTGAAACGGGATTGTCACGGAATTATCATTTTTGTGTCTAACCCACAAAAGACATCTAAGCATGTTCTAGCACTTTTTAAAGGAGCAGTCTGTTAGTTTATACCTCTCTACTGACAGAAATACTATTATCAGATGTAATTAAACACTGACGAGCTTTCCAGTAGTAGTTCATACCAGTTTTTTATACGATACAAAGACAGTCAAAAGTCAAGAAATGGGTCGAGGTGAAATTATGGAGTTATAAAATAGGAAACATGTAGAAATATAGCACTGTCCTACTGTATGTAGGCTTTAAAATAAATATAGGTTTACAGTCTTTTGTCATTTATAGATTTACAGTTACTGCTTCCACTAAGAAGTTTACTTTACTACTAAACAATTCTAGTCTTAGAATGAACAATGTATACATCTTTAAATGGGAAAAGTGGGCAAATATTCAGCCAGGAACAAATACTTTCCCAAGTTCAGAAAACTTATGTCTGGTATGACAGTCAAATATCAACAAAGCATCGCTAATGTTGTCTCAATGAATTTTTTAAATGTTTACATGTAATTCATCATCATTACCTGTAGCTAGCTATCTAAAGCAACTAGCTTTGAGCAAGTAATCCTTATCTGAATTTGTGTGAATGTGTGTTTTTTGTTATTGTTCAGATAAAACTAGATAATTACTTTTGCATCAATTTCACATCTCTTTTAGCCACAATTCCCACATATATCATGTTTCTGTTCAAATTTCAGTGTGTCTACAGTTTCCATCTGTTGTAAGAGAAGACATATAAAGCATGTGATGTTTTCTTGAATAGATTTTAGCATAATCAGTTAGGAGAAGCCTGAGATCATATGTTGAGTTTGTAAGCCACAGCAATGTGTCCTTCCAAAAGATGAAATAAAATGTAGACAGACTTAATAAAATGTTTTGTAAATTAAACAATGCCTCCATAATTGAAAAAAATTATATCTGTTGGTAATTAGTTAGAAATATATTTTAGCTTGCTAGTTAATTTTAATGGCTTGATCAATGCTGATATTGATGGCATTGGGTATTAAGAAGACATACAGTATACCCATAAATACCCATAAAAGTGCAGCTACAGTGGCATCCATATGATGAAGCATGGTGGTGGCAGCATCATTCTATGGGGTGCTTCTCAGCATTGGGGATTAGGATATTGGTTCAGAATTGAGGGAAGGATGAATGTAAGTAGCCTTTGTAGAAGACCTGCTCTAGAGCGCATACAACCTCAGAGTGGGAGACGCTTCATATTTCAGTACAACCAGAAGAAGCTGCTTTAGGACATGTCTGAACCAATGTCCGGATCTTAACTCCCTGGAACATTTGTGGAGAGGTCTGGAGATCATGGTCCTGGTTTAAAGAGACTCACACGATCCAGGCTGATTGAGTTCGACAATATCTGCCAATGTTGAGGAAAAATTCAGTTTTTGCTTTTTTAATACAGTTGCAAATAATTTCAAAAATATTTTGTTGGATGCAATTAATCAATTAATGTAACTAATTTCTAATTAAAGCTATAATATTAAATGTACAAAAATGTTTTGGGAATCAAATACTTTGTGTAGTGAAAATTCTAAACATGATGAAATAATGTAGTAAAATGTGTCTGTTGTTCACCAAAAGTTGGAAGGAAACTTTTTTTTAAAAAGCATGCACACTTTGGTTTCATTCCTAGGTTTGATGCCCTAGAGAACATGCCAGAGAGAGAAGAGCTTCTAGACAAAAATACAGATGAGAAGAAAGAAGAGAAGAAAGGAGAGTTTACAGATGTAAGTTTTTCACATGTGCAAAGATTCTCATGTATTCTCTCACACTTGGCAGAGCGTTTGGAGGTGCTGATACTTTTGTCAGGGTGCCAACATTTACAGTTCAGCTGTAGCATTTATGATGCTTTTTTTTTACCCTGGTGTTATACAAGACTCGAGCAAACTACACTTTTCGGTTATCTCAACTGAAACAGCAGTCAGGCCAAAATTTGCCAAAACAGATTTGTTGGAGAGGAAAGAACACAGGATGTGAAAGACACATAGTTGCAGTTATTTTCACTTTATTTGGGTGAACGTTGACCAGCCTCGACTTTGGAAACCAACAGAAAACGAAAAGTGTTCAGTGATGTGTAAGGTTCAATGTGCTGTACATTTTCTTTCACTAAATATTGTATAGGATTTCATGGGTTGGCATTCTTCAGGGTGTCCCCATCATGTGCACCCAAGTCTCGTGGAATAGACTGCAGGTTTCTCTGGTACCCTGAGTGGGAAAAGCAGTACAGAAAATGGAATGGATGGATGTATATGTTGTAGAGGGTCTACTTCATAATTCCTTTTAATGTCTTGAGTTTTTTTTCTGTGTTTGGTTTGAATTCCTTTCATATCAGTAAGACTTTTTTATTTGAAGTCTGCAGTTATGTTTATCATGGTCATAAGACATCATACTGTGTAAGTGTAATTAGTGTGACTGCAAGAATGGATATTAATGACACTGCTGATATACTTTAATGTACCTCGTGATTTTGTGATGTCTTTTATGTCATTTTGTTTGGAAAAGCAGCACAAACTGGAAACTGCTGCTCATCTTGGAAACTGAATCTGAATGTAAGACTTGTCAATTCACTGTTGTTGTTGGTTTTTTTTTACAGTTTGTGGGGAAGACATCATTTGGGATGTCCATCTTTAATCTCAGTAATGCCATCATGGGCAGCGGTATTCTGGGTCTAGCGTATGCCATGTCCAACACTGGCATCATCCTCTTTGTGTGAGTCAAATCCTCATTTACAATGTGTGTATGATGTGTGTGAAATATTCTTTCATATCTGAAATAAGAACTTACAGTCATTGTACAGAATACATAGTGTGCAAATGCTTAAATAACAATTGAAAAACTGCAAGTGTGTATTGTTCTGTTTGTCTAAATTCTACATCAAAAAGTAAGAACATTTTTATTCCCAGTGCAATGAAAGATTGTTAGTGTGTGGAGTTGGGGTGCTTTTATATTTATATTTAAGTGATCCCTTGCCATCAAATTTGAGTCTCGGTTAAGTAAAGGTTGGACATCTGAGTGTGTGTGTGTCTGTGTGTGTGTAAGTATGTGTGTGTGTGAGGGAGAGAGAAAGAGAGCGACGGGAGGGAGGGACAGTTATGTGGGTTCTCTCCATGAAAAAGCATCTGCCTTAGATGTTTGTGTGTGTGTGTGAGTGAGTGTGTGACGTGTCGCTCCACACATACTCTAGTTACAAGATTTCCTTTTAAAGGCAAATGCCCTTAAATATCACTTCTAGTGAGAAACGAAAGAAAGCATTTCTGTTTTATTTTGTTTTGTTTTTAGTTTGTGAGCACATTTTCAGTAATGCACCATAAGATCACATCAAGATTCACAATACAGTCTCCACACTTGCAATTCTCTTAGATTCATTTCATTTGTCTGCTAACGGAACACAGTGTGGTGTGGCTCATGAAACAGCTCAGGTACAGATGATGCCTAAAGCTGCTAATGAGATTACAGGGAAGATTTATGTCTCACATTGTTGGTACATTTATTACAGAAAAGCTCTAATGTCAAAATAGATCAAAATCTAAATGGCCACATGGCTTGTTAACTCTTGTTCTAACTGATTTTCCCTTGTTTACTGCTTTTCTGTAGAATTCTAATCATCCTCATTGCTATTTTGTCTGCGTACTCCATCCACCTGCTGCTGAAGTGCGCTGGAGTGGTTGGTAAGACATCAGTCCTCAAATCCGTCTTTACACCAGTTACAGATCGTGTAATATTTCTGTGATTTTTTAATGAATTCTACAATATCATACCGTCACACAATTTCTTTGTTATTTTAGGGATTCGTGCATATGAACAGTTGGGTTTTCGTGCATTCGGATCAGTAGGCAAAATCATAGCAGCCTGCGTCATAACTATTCATAACATAGGAGGTGAGATTGAAGGAATTAAACATATGTGGAATTGTCAGCCTACCTAAGTAGTGATGCATGTCTACAGTATCTACTAGAATTTTCTCTTTTCACACAATGGTGCTTTTGTACTTTCTCCTTGTTGTTCTATAGCCATGTCCAGCTACCTCTTTATTGTGAAGACGGAGTTGCCAGCTGTTATTATAGGCCTAGTGGACAAACAGACAAACTCGTAAGAAGTTTTCTTTCTTCCATTTTTTCATTTATGTCATTGCCATGAAAAAAATGATGTGTTTAGACAAGGCGTGTCCAATCTTATCCAGATAGGGTAGGTGTGCGTGCTTGGTAACACGTAGTGGTAACACCACAATGTCTGTTGTTTGCCAAGATCAATTTATTAAACAGGTGGAATCAGGTTTGATTCCTGCTTCACTGGACTGAAAAATCTGCACCAACACCAATAGTCTTTTCTGGATATGAATATGATATTGGAATATTGAAGGGTTTTTTCACACCACTGCATTGTAACATTTGCAAACATTAACGTTTGGTGTTGTTTCTCATAACATACGTTCATTCATTGGCAGAAAAACAGTGAAAATGGTCAACAGACTTTGTTTGCATAGTTATCACCAAAATCCATACCAATACCTATAAATAAAAGATTAGATTATTATAAATAGATAGGTTTAAACATCCAGTGTTTATTTCCTATTTTTTATCATCAGTCCAAACATTTACAGCTTTATCCTTTGGCTCAGTTTGTGCCCCAGGGGTCAGTTTGGCAGCTTGCACCTGAAAAAAGATTTGACGCTCACTACCCATGATGCATGGATCATTTTTATACTTACACAAAAAATGAAAATTTAAATAGTGTATTTTTAACATTTTACACTTATTAGAAGGATGCTCTAAATACTTCCTGTTTTTTCTGTTTTCTTGGTAAAACGACAGGCTGCATTTTGTGTGTGTGTGTGTGTGTGTGTGTGTGTGTGTGTGTGTGTGTGTGTGTGTGTGTGTGTGTGTGAATGAGAGAGAGAAGAATCAGCTCAGTGTGTGTGTGTGTGTGTGTGTGTGAGAGAGAGAGAGAGAGGCTGGTGAGGGAATAAATGTATTGCTATATCGGAAGGGAGAACACCTTTATATCTATCGTTCCACAACTGTAAATTTATCTATACATATAAAATGTGTGACATGACCTTCATTAATAAAATATAACATAGAACTAGTAGTATAGAACTACTGGCAAATCGCTGTTGTATAACCTGAATAACACACACCCTTCTGTGTTGTAATACAACAATAATGCAGTTGTGGTAGCTTTGCTTACGTGTCATGCTGCATCACACCCTCTACTGTGGATGTATCTATCAATCTAGTGTTTCATGTTTCACAACATGTAGTAGTGTATGATGGTCAACAAATATGTTTCATGGTTTAATGAATCATATTACTATAAACTTATATCTAGTTCGCATGAAAATATTGTGCATGTATGTTTTGTTTTGTTTTTTTTTCTCAACCACCCTGCTGTTGTATGTGTCCTGTTAGAGAGTGGTATGTGAATGGAAGCTATCTCATCATCATCGTCAGTATCTGTATAATCTTACCGCTTGCCCTCATGCGCCATCTTGGTACGTCTACCATCTTTTTTCCTTCTTAATCATTCATTCCCCTATTATCACATTTCATAATCATACACACTTAGAGATACTTAAAGTGTTTAAATCCTTCATCTTACAGAAGGATTGACATGATGAACTATTTGATTTGGTTACTGGTGCTGTCATTTACATCATGCTGTAATATCACTTTCAGGGTATCTTGGCTACACCAGTGGTTTCTCGCTCACATGCATGTTTTTCTTCCTCATATCTGTGAGTCCACTTCATTTATCCAATCATCTCTCCACTCCTCCTCTGCAGTCTATTAAATAACCATCCTAAAAATGTTTGAACTGAAGTGCCTTTTTATGCAATTACTTCTAAATACATATCTTCTTTCATGGTCTTGTAGGTTATCTATAAGAAGTTTGTTACTGCGTGTTCATCTGAACACCCCAGCATCAGCACCAACACCACAAATATGACTCTTTATACCACTACACACAACCCTGATGACTACATGCACAACAGTACCTGTAAGGCGGAACTCATCACTCTCACACCACAGGTAAGATGTGCTTGTATTTTTTTCATCCAGAATGCTGAATTTAATCAGGATTTGACTGCAGAGTGGATTAGTATTGGTAGGAGCAGTGGCAATAGCAGTGGAAGTACTGTAAGATTTACAGATGTTGTAGTGGGAGATGTAGTAGTAATATTAAAACTGTTTTTAGTGGAGGTAATAGTTGTGGTAGAAGCAGACGTAGTTGTAGTGGTTGAGGTAGAAGTAGTACGTAGGTAGTAGACGGTAGTGAGAAATCTTTTACTGGTTGTAACAGCAGTGGTAGTAGAAGATGTAGTAATAGTGCTAATAGTAGTAGTGACTGAAGTATTAGCACTAGTAGTTGTAGTAGCAGTAGTAGGAGTAGGAGTAGTAATATTAGTACTGGTTGTAATAGCAGTGGTAGTAGAAGATGTAGTAGTGGTAGTAGCACTAATAATAGCAGTGGTAGTAGAAGATGTAATAGTGGTAGTAGCACTAATAATAGCAGTGGTAGTAGAAGATGTAGTAGTAGTGCTAATAGTAGTAATGATTGCAGTAGTAGCACTAATAGTAGTAGTAATAGTAGTGGTTGAAGTGGTATTAGTAATAGTAAATAGTAGTGGTTGTGATAGTGGCAGCAGTATTCATTGTATTGGTACACGTACGTAGTAGTGGCTGTTGACATGGTAGCACACTGGTGTTTTAGCCATGCTACACTGAAGTTGATGAGCTGTTATTCATTGTGTTATTCATGCAGGCTGCATATACCATTCCTATTCTGGCCTTCGCTTTTGTGTGTCACCCTGAAGTGCTGCCCATCTACACAGAATTGAAAAAGTAAGTCTGGGTCACGTATATGCACACTTACCACCTTAACAATGCACCTCTTCCATTTATTTCATCACACCTTACATTAAGCTTCTTGTACCTCCCATTGGTTTTAATACATCAGTGTTAAACCTGACATTAATAAACCATAATTAATCTTAACAAATGTCTTTACATAAGCATGAGTTATATCTTCACTGACTGTCCATTCAATCCATGACTAAACGGTTATGTTGGCTGCTAATGAATGTCTTTGATTTTGTCTGTGTATATATTCTGTCATTTATCTACACCAGACCAACTAAGCAGCGCATGCAGAAGGTGGCTAATATCTCCATCCTGTCCATGTTCATCATGTACCTACTAACTGCCATCTTTGGCTACCTCACTTTCTATGGTAAGCATATGCTAGTGCTGTAAGAGAAAATTATATATTCTGGGTTTATAAGTGAATATAGCCTCTAAATGTGCTGTTCACACTCTGAGACCTGTGTATGTGTGCGTGTGTGTGTGTGTGTGCATGTGTGTGTTTGCAGGTAATGTAAAAGATGAACTCCTGAAGAGCTACTCCACCAATGACACACTGATGCTGTGTGTACGCCTGGCTGTGTTGGTCGCTGTCACTCTCACTGTGCCTGTTGTTCTGTTCCCGGTAAAACACACACACACACACTCACACACACACACACACACACACACACACACACACACACACACACACACACACACACACACACACACACACACACACACACACACACACACACACACACACACACTCACACACACAAACACACACACACACACATAGACAGGCACACACACACACACGAACACACACGTTTTTCTAGAAATGTGAGGACCATCTATTAGCGTAATGATTAGTGTATGTAGATTAGATCTAGATTTAAGTTTTTTAAGAAAAGCTATAAACACAGTGTGTTTTTGATCACATTAAAACACTTAGATATGGAGATATCATTTAAATATGTGTACGCACTCTTTTCAGTATTTGAATGTATTATAATCTGAATGCTTTAAATATGAGACAACTCTATCATTTTTTTTGTTATAGCAGTATGCATTCGGTGTGTTTGTGTGTGTGTTCAGATCCGTCGTGCTGTGCAGCAGTTGTTTTTCAATAATAAACCGTTTCGCTGGGTTCGCCACATCGCCATCGCTGTCATTCTCCTCATATTTGTCAACATCCTCGTCATCTTCGTCCCTGACATCAGAGAGATATTTGGTGTCATTGGTAAGCTTATCCAGCATTTTATAACAGCACAAAGGCTGTGTTTAAAGACTGTTCATCCCTAACCCTAGAATTTTTAAAACAGTAATATTGATAATGTATCAGCACTAAAAACATTGTCAAACTTTTTTTTCCCAGGAGCCACATCAGCACCCAGTCTTATTTTTATACTTCCCGGAATATTCTACATCCGCATCATACCTGAAGAACAGGAACCACTGAAATCTCGGCCAAAGATCCAGGTAAATATAATATACAGCCAACTTAGTACTACAGACTACATTGGATGGAACAAGAATGAAGTCAAATGCACTCGTTTTTGACAGCACACAAATTTTTAACTGTATTGGATGTTCTATAAACACGACAAACATAAAGCATTTAAAGTCAGAATATAAAAAAACTTCGAAACATAAGAGCTGATATTTGTCAGAGTTGCATCTAATCAAGTGATTAAAAAATGAACTATCACAAATTTCACCATCACTGTGTTTTATCTGCAAACTCAAATCAGGTAAGTACAGTATAAATTCTAAGTGTTTCAGAAAATGTCACGAAACAAAGTGTCACCATGTACCGTGTCTTCTCACTCGCCTGAATTGTGTTTTAATGTTCTTATTTGTTTCTCTCTTTTTTTGTCCTTCAGGCAGCAATATTTGCAGCTTTGGGCTTCCTCTTCATGGTGATGAGCATGAGCTCCATCATCATCCAGTGGGTGACTGGGGGCAGTAGAGTGGGAGGACACTAACAGACATTAACACAGCAGTAACCAGTGCAGTAAAGATGCACACACAAGCACACACACTTTCCATCAGTTACCATCAAACAACTTGGACCTCGAAAACCGAGCATGCTGCAGAACAAAGCCCAAAGCAGCAACTGAGACATTGCTGTAAAACCTACTCTGTGAAGATTTTGCAGAAGGCTCGTGTCATCTTCTTATATAAGTATCCCATATTCTACCGCTGTTATAAATACTGGACCCGATGCCTGCCAGATGGATGGATGGATGGATGGATGTGTAGATGACAGCAGTAAGGAAAACATTCATTCAGGAATTCTCAGATTTTTTCAGTATCAGTTTAATTTCAGTGACTAATCAAAGGCTTCTATTGGAACTGTGAACAGAAACAACACTGATAAGCGCTCGAACACTGCCACACTGCCATCCTGACTGTGTATGCTCATGCTGGGAAATTTGTATTTTATGAATCTTACACATCTGAAATTCCAACATAAAGACCAAAGACAAATACTAGGGACCATATTACAAAAAACTACACAAGGTTGAAGTTAAAGATGGTGCGCAACTGAGCTAAAAAAAAAAATGTTAGACTAAAATAATATTAGTAGTCAAACAGTGAATAGAGTAGGCTTTCAGGGAGGATTACAAAAATGTCATATAAAATTAGTCATATCACATGAGAACTAATGCAAGTATAAAATATTGATTACAAAGGATGTGTTATATTTCTGGAGCTCCCACGTGTTTTACATCACAGCGGAATGTTTAAAGAAAAGTTTGACATTATGAGGTCATTGTTTTTGTTGTAAATTATTGCACAGCAAAGAAGATAGTTCTGAAAAGTGTGTGTTTTCAGTACATCTTAATGCACAGAAAGGCTGCAGATCTTATAAAGCGCTGAGTTTAATTTAGTTCCCGTGCATGCAGATGGATTTTCATGACTTTTATATTTGTAAATGCTGATTGTTTTCTTAGATTACTCATGAAGATCCCTCCTACTCCAACAATCTACAGTATAATTTCTGACTTAACTCATTTTTACTGCACACTCCTCTTGAAGTCATTTCAGGTTTTCTGACCTGCTTTGTGATAAATGATTTGCACTACTCGGTTACCTGGGTAGGTTTTAAATCATCGTTGGGTAATGCTTTATGTTAATAACACTTGACCACTATATATAGTAAGGATTATACATATATATGTATATTCCTTTTTTTTCACGTGCAGAAAGAAGTTACATGTAAAAATCTGGTTACCCCAAAAGTTAAAATAAACAAACAAGAACCACAGACATTTTGACAATTAAAAGCTGATCAAACTGAATTGATTAGCATTTCAGTTAGCATGTAGCTCCCTAACAGCTTCATCAAAGCTTGGAATTCTCATGTACCCTCTATGAACTTTGACAGAAGAAAGCATAGGGAAGATTAAAAACGTAAATATTAGCTTTCCAAGTAATTTTTGTAAGCATGTTTGTCAGATTTCAGCTGCAGTGACATCTAGTGGTTTCTTAAACCATCACACCGATGACTTCTGTTGTATTACACTCCTGTCACACACACAAAATTGTGCACTTTTATTTGTCAGCTCCTGGTTATTTTGTCAACACACACTGAAGATTCATGTCATCACCCATGTTTAGTTTTGTCTGTGTAACCAGTTTATGAAGTGCTGTGTACTGTAGGTCATGTGAGCAGTATTGACCCGTTCAACCAAAAAGTGTTGTCAACTTTTATAAAATTTGGGATGAAAATAATTTTATATAAATTTTGTGTAAATTTATGACAACAGGGACCATGAACAGGAACAAGAAGCATTTGTGTACAAAATTTGAAAATAAACATAAGTTATTTGTTATTTGTAAATACTTTTCATGCTGGGTCTGTATTTTGTAGTCAAACATTTCTGAAAAACAGATAATTTAAGAGAAGAAAAAAAAATCCATTTGAATGTTCAAAGTGCCTAAAGCAAAGCCGCTTATGTGAATATTCATTTATATATTTAACAAATATTTTGGGGGAAAAGATCTTGTGTATTTAGTTTATATGGTCATTATCATGTTGAATAAAGTTAAACTGAGCTAAAGAAGCTTTATCTTTATTTGGATTAGACAATTTTTCTCTCTCTTTTTTTTTTTTTTTTTAGTTTTGACAATTTCCTTAATCACAATGATTAGTTTATAAAGAGATGGTGTATATTTTAGGTATTCTGTCACGCAGCTCTTTAATCAGCCGATCAATATTGCAGTAGCACAGTGCAAAAGGTTACAGAAACAGGTGTGCTTTATGGGCTGCTTTGCGTATTTCATAAACAGCTGATCTCTTGGGATTTTCACACATAACAGTCACTCAAAACAGCCCATCTGCCACCAACAACCATGCCATGCAATGCTCAGAGGTCACACCGATACTGGTGTTTAAAAATTCTGATGTTAGGACAATATTTGGCATTGTGCTGCTGCAGGTATACATAATAAAGTGAGCAGTGCGTGTAGCTCTGTGTTATATGGATAGAACGGGGAAACAACAAGACGTGCTAAAACAGCGAAACTAAAGGAAGTAAACTCGTTAGACCACATCCTACTTTGTTTCTGTGAACTTATTGAACAGTTGATTGAATTTACAGACCTTTTTTCAATATTAAAGCAGAGAGTGAACAGAGTTAATTCAATATTGGAAAAAGCTAACTTTTTCATAATTATAAAAAAATGCAGTTTCTGTAGATTTGCACTCACTAACAAGTTCACGCAAACATATTTATCAACTAAATTCAAGCAGCATTTCACTTAAAATATAAGGTTTGTGGCATGCCAGCAGTTCAATGGCAGACCTGCCAAAATGTTATATACACATACTAGGTGTATTTTCTATATTTGCTGTATAATGTGTAAACACCTCTGGGCCGTAACTCTAACTAGCAAGCAACCAATTTAACGTTCAATCTTAGCTAACAACGAGCTCCTTCATAACTTTACTGTAACAGCATGAACTATAGCACAAAATAATATTTATTTAAAAAATATTATTTTGCATATGTGCATGAAAAGTTTCACCTATCATAATGGAGCTAATGCAGCAGAGATGTAGTGAAAAAAAGCTCACTGAATTTACTTCATTTCAAATTCGTACATTGGTTCAGTTGAGTCACATTAACATAGTTTTGTTCCTTCAACCAATATGATTTCAGAACACATTTGTAAAAAAAATAAATAAATAAATAAAAGCCTGGAATACAGTCAAACATACAAAAAGCAGAGGATCAAGCTCACAAAGAAACAATTCTACAGCAGACACGTTTACACGGCTCTATTTTACCATATATAGTTGAATTGCTTAAATGTAATTCTGTAGTTTTTGGTTCCTGGCAGTGTCACGATCCTCATGAAATTTCACACTGTTCAGTTCAATTCAATTTTAAAAATAAACCGCTTGGACATTGTCATTTTTCAGAACATAAGAAATATTACAAAATGTATAAAAAGTTTAACATTATACAGAGATTAATATAGTACAAAGAATCAAGATTAATATCGTACTTATATATAAATTTGTTTGTATTTATCCCCAATGAACAAGCCTGAGGTGAGTGAGGTGACTGTGACAAGGAAAAACTCCCTTAGATGGAAGAGGAAGAAACCTTGAGAGGAATCAGATTCAAAAGGGAACTTTATCCTCATTTGAGTGACACTGGAGGTTGTGATTATAAATTATTATAAACATCTGAAAGTGTTATTATGAATAATGTCCTTTCTATAGTCATAAACAATCTGACAAATTGTATGTTGTTCTTCAAAGACCACATGTAGTTGGCATCTCCCCTTTGAATGTTCGAATCCCACCATCCAACACCCCAAACCCCCCATCCTAACTGCGTTTTACAGAGGAACCATTGAGAGCATCGTGCGCAACTGCATTACTGTCTGCACCATCTCAGAATGCAAGACCCTGCAGCGGATAGTGAGGACAGCTGAGAAGATCATTGGAGCCTCTGTCACGGACACTTACACCATACACTTCATCAGCAAAGCCAACAGCATTGTTGATAACCCCACACACCCCTCACACACACTCTATCAAAGCATTCGGGCTCTCACGACCAAACTGTATAACAGTATCTTTTCACAAACCATCAGACTCTTCAACAGCTAAACTGAACTGTATCGAGCACAACACACACACACACACACACACACACACACACACACACACACACACACACACACACACACACACACACACACACACACACACACAAAACTGTGTGGACTGCAATGATCTGCACCAAATACACACTCTTCCAATCTACATCTATGTCTACAACACCACCCATATCAAACTGTTAACCTGCTGTTTTTGCACACTGTTTCTGTTCTTTGCACATGTTGTCTTGCACAATTAGGCAATTGCTGTTTTGCACAATACATCACAATACCTCACTGCTGCTATTAAATTAAGTGTTCATTCCAGTATTTTTGCACATGTACCGTGGAATATACAGTATGTACTCTGGTCGGTGCTGCTTTTGTGTATTGTCTTTTGTGAAATGTCTTGTAGTGTTTATTATTGTTTGTTTGCCTTGTCTCTTGTCTTGAACTGTTTGCACTAGGTTGCACAGATGCACTTTATGTGGCTAAGATTAACTTACTTTAAGTCTTTAACTCTGTGTTGTTTCCTTTAGCTCTGTTTTTGTTCTTATGTAGCACTATTAGTCTGGAGTAATGTCTTATTTTACTACAGTATGTACTGCGTCAGCTATATATGGTTGAAGTGACAATAAAGGCTTCTTGACTTGACTTGAGTGTTTGCGAATCCAGCTGGAGCTGGTACATTTCTAGATGCCTCATGATTCTCACAGGGCTGTTCACTTCAAATGGAGCTGGAGCATCTCTACATATCTCAGGATTCTCACAAGCTGGCCACTTCAGTTGGAGCTGGAGCATCTCATGCCTCAGGATCTTCACAGGGCTGGTCACTTCAAATGGAGCTCGTGCATCTACTGTATAAATGCCTTTATTTATTTATTGGATTGGGAAATAAGGACTAAATTTATTACAAAGATTCTTGCATCTATGTGTCCTTTAAAAACACATCATTGTCTTGTCCTTTCCCCTTGTCTATAAGCTCTTTCTAATCACATCACACAGCCTTGTCTGTCACTGTCAAATCAAACAACACTGTTTGTAATGTCTGCTTGGTGTTGGAAACGAAGAGGCATTGACATTTACTGTATTCTTTAAGTTTTGTTAAAACTGTTTCAGTTTCTAATAAATGTTTGCATTCAATTCATTTTTTTGATTTAAAGAAAAAAGGAAATGGAAAAAGTATCATGTGTTAAATACTAAACCAGTTACACATTTGAATGAGGTATTTCTTAGTTCTGGTTGCTGGTTAATAGACAATTCTGAGAAACAGTAATCTTTTTCCATCCTATCTGTCTTCAGTCGTCAAACCACAATGTGAAACATCAGTGCCCTCTAGGGGTTAACAACGTTTACAAATAATTCTTAAACAATATTTCATACATTTTCATTGGAAAATAAATTTTCAGGGTACTGTGGGAGGAACAACACACACACACACACACACACACACACACACACACACACACACACACACACACACACACACACACACACACAAAAAAATCTTTAGCTTTTTTAGCCTTTTTATCAGAAGTTTGAAATCTTCTTCATTTGTTGGTTCATTTAATTCAACGCGCATTGTAACAAAGCAGCTTTATAGAAATATATAATTTAAGGGGATAGTTTTTAAATATATAACTTTATTTAGCATGCCAGAGGCATTTGTGGTAAGGAAAAGCTCCCTGAGATTATATGAGGAAGAAACCTTCATAGAACCCAGACTCGAAAGGGAACTCATTCTAGTCTGGGTCACCAACTTCCCTTCTATAACTGTGCAATATATAGTCTAACCATAAAATTTGTTGCAGTTGTATCTTGTAATAACATGTACAGTATCTTGTAATAAGCTGACAGATACTTCATTGCAAAACTGTTAATGATAATTGCAGTCTTTAAACATTCATATCCAGTGTTGTCATGAGCCATCGTAGCGAAACTGTTTTTATCATCTGGAGACATGTTCATGGTTTCTAAATGGTGTCATTTACACTATCTCCTGTGTCTTTAGTCTGATTCTGTGAGGCCATCTTCAGCAGCAACTTGTTTTCACAAGTCAAACCCAAAGTAGGCATCAGGATGGATCAGACAGGTCTGGATAGCAAAATGGGTGGAGATCACTGGTCATTCCTCTTCAGTAAGATATCCTAAACAGGGTTGCAATGATTCTGGCGCATGTCCCAGAAACGTGGGGTGAAAGGCATTAATAATCTATGGGCATGCTGTGAGTCCATCTCTCTCTCTCTCTCTCTCTCTCTCTCTCTCTCTCTCTCTCTCTCTCTCTCTCTCTCTCTCTCTCTCTCTCTCACATACACACACACACACACACACACACACACATTCACACACACACACACATTCACACACACACACACACACACACACAAACACACACACACACACACACACACACACACTCACACACACTCACACACACACACACACACACACACACACACACACACACACACACACACACACACACACACACACACACACACACACACACACACACACACCAGCATAAGCATGTGATTTTGCATAATGAGAAGAAACCAGAGAACCCATACGCACATGAAGAGAATGTGTGAACCACTATACAGCTATACAGACACTTACCCTAGGATTAAATATGAGTGATTTTTGATCTTTCTTTCTTTCTTTCTTTCTTTCTTTCTTTCTTTCTTTCTTTCTTTCTTTCTTTCTTTCTTTCTTTCTTTCTAAGTAAATCTTTGTTTTTCTCTCTCTATATAAATTTGTTAGTGCCCAATAGCTTTAGTTTAACTTTGACTCAAAGTTTCCAACATTCAATGATTTAAATGTTTTATTTATAAACCAGAAATGAGCAAAATATCTCAAAAACGTTTTTAAACCAACATGACAGTGTTAGATTAGAAGAGAAAATACACTGCAGCTCCCTCTGGGGCAACACTGTAGTATAGACATTGTACATGTTCATGACAGCAGTGCTAGAAGAGTGACATTTCAGAAGCTGCAACTTTATGAACATCTTTAAAAACATCTGTAAATTGTATTAATTTTAGTGACACTTCCTGTTATTTCAGTGGCACTTCCTGTTCTGCTGTCATTCAGTGCAACTGAATCAGTGGCAAAACTTTTTGTCTTTTGAGATGTAATTCATGTAATGCATTTGGATTTAAAAATTTGGTTTATCTAATCTATAAGAAGGATAAAACAGCTTTTCTGCATTTCAAAAAATACTTTTGGGCCTTTTAAGTGACATGCTAATGTCACTTAACAGAAATCTGGTAGCAATAGCATGAGTGAGTGTGTGAAAATAGAAAAGAAAAAACGTGCTTGTCCACTTCCTGTAAGAAGTCTTTTTTCACTGTTAGCAATAGAACAGAAGTAGGAAGAGAAACCTGTTTGTGTTGTGTTGGGTCTGTAGAGCTAAGACACGAGAGAGAGAGAGAGAGAGAGAGAGAGAGAGAGAGAGAGAGAGAGAGAGAGAGAGAGAGAGAGAGAGAGAGAGAGAGAGAGAGAGAGAGAGAGAGAGAGAGGAGAGAGAGAGAGAGAGAGAGAGAGGAGAGAGAGAGAGAGAGAGAGAGGAGAGAGAGAGAGAGTGAGCTCTTTTAAAATACTGAAACCAGTTTAGAATACAGTAGTGCAAGCACCAGCGGAGGTCATGAAGCGCAGGTCAAAAGACAAAAGTCAGGAGAAAGTTGGCAGCCGTTTGCTCAGTGTTCAGGAGAATGATAGAGTGGAGGATCTGCTGGGCAGGAGGTGTGAGGTAAGTACACAGCCCCTCAAAGGTACAGGGTGGTTTTTGGGGGACACAAACTTTTGTAAAAGTTCTTAACTGCATTTTCCTCCTATTTGAATTTAATTTAATGGCTAAAGATTTATGGTGAATAAGATATCACCTAATTTGTGTTTATTAAAATGTATTTATCTTTCATTAAAAAACAAAACAAAACGTATTACAGCTTAATTGATCCTTCCCTCTTACTTAATCAGTGTAAGCTCAATTTATTTTGCTTAGGTCTAATAAAATACTCATGTATGGTTAGCCTGATCATGATACAGTACATCCCAAGTTTCTTTTCCAAACTTTTGATTGTTTTGCTTTCATGACATGTGGACCAGATAGTCAGCATCCTAACATTCTCTTAAAGATCTGTTTCCAACTACTAAACAGTGCCTCTGTGTTAGTGATCATTAACCACTACAGTTTAAGCATCTGCAGAGGTTTTAACAAGAAAAAGGAAGAAATAAAAGAAAGGGAAGGAAAGTTAACTGGATACTAATGCTGAATGGATTTAACCAGGATACCTTAATGGACTCAGTAGATTGTAGATACTAAGAAGACTGTTATGGTTAAAAACTGTGAAGAAAATATAACTATGAACCACATTTTTCTTGTGACAGTTATTGGAAGGTTGTAGATTACACTATATGTATGTTTGTGTATTGGAATGTATGTTGAATTTTGAACGAAGATATAAAAATTTGTCACATTCTCTGATGAACTCATGTATTCTCAATGTGAAAGTAATCTTCAGAAAATTGGGGGATTCTCCAGATTTGCAGAAGTCTATTTTAATATAGATCTGTTCATTGGTGAGGAAATGCTGGTGCGGTTCTGGGATCTCGGAACAAATTGGATAGAATGGATGTGCTGATTTTGGTCTGATTTTTTGAAGTGATTCAAGTTTCGCTGTTAAGGATAAAGTATAAAGTATCTAATATGTTGAAATTTGATGGCAAAATACAAGGAATAGCCAGGTACCAGTAGATAACTTAATAGTGTTTATTATTTTATTTAAAAAAAAAGTGCATGAGTTTGCCCTGTTTCATGACTTTCTTTTTTACTGCTAATAGGGAAGTTCTAAATCTACTTCTGTAGGACCATTTCTAAACATTTCATCAGAAAAGCTATAATGCATACACAATGCTATGCTATCTGTCTTCCATAGTAATGATTACTTAGTTTTTACTTATTTTTTTCATTGTATTATTAAAAATCAAAACAAAACAAAACAAAAAAAAACACAAGGAACAAATTGAGTTTACTTTCTAATCCCTGGTCTATGCGTTGCCTGTTAGCTCTGTCTAGTTATAGCTGGGGGTTTGGATTTGATCAAGCTTTTACATTGTTGTGGACCAGATATCCTCACGGCCCTGTTTTGACCTTGTGAAGACATTTGACTAGTCACCATGAAGAAGATTTTTTTGTTTGGTTGTTTTTATTTTTTATTTTTTTTTTAAAATTCGGTTATTGATTTTAAGGTTAGGGATAGACGTAGGTATAGCATTGATTAGCGGGATTATAATTTCAATGTTTGGTTCTCATAGAATGTGTGTGTGTGCATCTTTGCATGTTTGTGTGTGCGCGCGTGTGTATGCATGTATGTGTTTATGCATTTTTCTTCTACTTAAGCTAGCTATGTGTCTTGAGGTGTGAAAACAGGCATGTACTTTGCCTCTAAACTTTCTTCATGAGTGGTGGGCAGGGGTGACAGAGGAAGTGTGCTCTAGACACTTCCTGTCATGGTTTGTCTACTGTGTAGCCTTTAATGCACCCAATTTGCAGCCAGCCATTCAGCTTCCTAGAAAAATATTTATCACCAAATAAAACACAACATATTTGGACATTAATCGGCTCTTGAAACACACACTTTTGTGATTAGAAGCAAATCACATGTTACCATACAATAATATGTGATGTTTTCTTTGCGTTGTGTTGCGTGGTGGTGTTGTCTAGTCTCTGTGTACAACGGTGGTTCAGTTGTTCCTCGCCCTGCCACACACTCCCGCCAGCTGGAGTTTGCAGCATACAGGAGTGCTTTGCTTCGTAAAGGACAATCCTCAGCGCTCCTACTTCATCCGCCTCTACAATCTCACGGTACTACAGACATTTATCACCTTTTTCTACCTCAATGAACACTTCTAGATCTGAGAACCATGTGTCATAACACACACACACACACACACACACACACACACACACACACACACACACACACACACACACACACACACACACACACACACACACACACACACACACACACACACACACACACACACACACACACACACACACACAAAAACTCAAGAACACTGAAAAAAACAAATGATTCTACGTAAATAGATTTGTGAAGAGATGAGAGAAAATGAAAGCTTTGAAGAGATGAATTATATGCTGTGATTTCATTTCAATAACACATGAATCAACAATAACTTTATTAATATCCAAATATTTCTGGACCTGACTGTATATATGTATATTTTGCAGTCAGTCTTTCATTGCAGTTAAATTGTCCAATTTGCATTATTGCCATGTCTTTATCTTGTATTAATATGATTATGGAACTGTTTTGTTGGTATAGTACATTCTTCTATTCTATTCATCTATTTATTACTGAGTTTATGTTCAATAATTCATTACATTTTAAACTGAAGACTAGATTCAGAGATGGATATTCCTCCATTTTTAGCTCAAATGTGTCTCTCTGTATAAAACATTTACATTTACAGCATTTGGTAGAAGCCCAGAGCAATGTACAAAAGTGCTTTTAAGTCTCTATCATTGAATACATTAACTCTGGTTCACAAGATACCACGGGCCTAAAACACTGATCAAAGTTTTTTTTATTTAAACAACCTTCATAATTCCAATATTAGCAACAAACAAAAGGTTGTTTTGTACAGAGAGATGCTTTTGAACTGAAAGAGGATGGATGTAAGCTTGAAATGTATTTTAAAAATCATGATGCGATTTATTGCAAAGTACATTAATTAATTTGTACTGCATAAAGGTGCAAATAACATATTTAGTTTATATAAATTTGTGTAAGTTTGTGTTATTTATTTAACTTATATTTACGCCTTTTCGCCCAATTTTGGACCAAGACCTACAATATATAATATAACATATATATTGTATATACTGCATAATACACTCACAGTACTTAGAATACAGTGTTTTTAAATCATATTTTATTTATTTGTAATTTTATCATACGGGTTGTTTAACTGATACTGAACTTATTTTGAAGTGTTTCTTTCCCAGGCAGGTAAACTTGTATGGGAGCAGGAGCTCTTTAGCCAGTTCAGCTACAACAGATCCAGGCCCTTCTTCCACACTTTCCAAGCTGATGTGAGTATTCAATGACTTTTCATTGTTGTAAACACATTTTAACACATATGAAACTGCTGAAAATGCAAAGCAAAAAGAAAGAAAGAAAGAAAGACAGAAAAGAAAACTAATTTTCTGTATTTTATGTATTAGTGCATATCATTCAATTCATGAATTCATTTATGCTCAGATGCCTCAGAAGTTGAAGTTCAAAACCAAAATTGTCTCTTTGAGTAGTTTTCAAATCAATTTTTCTGTTGATTTTACTATAGGCTTTTGTGGGAATCCTTTAAAGAACTGTAACCTCAGTGTGTTCTTTCTCAGGACTGCCAGGTAGGATTGAATTTTTCAAATGAAGAAGAAGCGGATAACTTTTTCTCTGTAGTGGATGAGAAGATCAGCCAGCGAAATAAACATTTGGGTCAGTTAAGCAAGCTCTTCCTTGAATAAGAAAAGGTTGATCATGTGAAATCTGTAGATCATTGTCTAAAATGATCTGATGTGGTAGGATGCCTAATGGTTTGAAATGCTAACAGCAACTTCCTATTGTTTGATTTCTTTAGGCAAGCAACAGAGAAAAGGCCGTACTATCAGCCAAGGTAAAACTGAATGTCTGTAGTGTTAGCTGATTGACAGCATGATTTCGTATATACTGTATTTGCATTTTGTACATTTTTTTTTTTTTTTGCTCAGAGGATTCATTGCCACCAATACCTCCAAATGGTAAGTAATTCATAAACAATAAAGTCTCAAATAAAGTCAATTTGTGATTGTTATTTAAGCAACTGTAAAGTTTGAATTGCTTATGTATGGTGAACCTTTTAAAACTAGGTTCTGGAAGTCTTCCGTTGGGAAATATTCAGAATGAAGCACCACCTACCAAGTCAAAGAAAGAGAAAAAGGAGAAGGACAAAAAGAGCAAAAAGAAGGGCTCTAAAATATCCAAGGCATTAATTGGAGCACCTAGTGGTTTTACGTAAGTGCTAAAATATTTTAGGCTTCAGTTTTTGCTGAACAAGTGTCACCTTTCACAAGATGAAGGTGTTTTCTTTTGGTTTCAAAGTCAGGGTTGTGTGAAGAAAGACTAAGCTCTATAAAGATTTATGCTTTATGTGTTTCAGCCATGTTGGCCATCTTGGTATGGACAACAATAGCCTGGATCCAGATTTGGTGAAGCTGCTGTCACGTGCTGGAATCAGTGAGGCAGATATGCAAGACTCTGAGACCTCACAACTAATCTATGATGTCATTGAGCGCTCGGGTGGAATGGAAGCAATTAAAAAGGAATTGACCCAGCAGGGTAAGGTTATGAACAAATGTGGATTTATTGTCTTTTAGTTCATGGGTAAAATTGAATTTTGTACATTTAGCCAAACTTGCATGTCCCTTTCAGAACGGCCTCCACCTCCACCTCCTGGTGTTCGTCGGACTTCTCTTCCCCCAGTGCCCTCTGGATACTCTTCAGCTCCTGTTTCCTCTCAAGGTCGTGTAGGGCCCTTACCACCTCCTCCTGGAGGAACTCCATCCACTGGCAGTAGGTCCTCTTCAGTACGAGCTCTACCACCCACACCTTCAGGAGGTCACACAGAACCCCGACCACCACCTCCAGTGGCACAAGGTGGACGTCGAGGGCCTTTACCCCTACCACCAGGGTCACAGGTTGCACCTTCAGCAAGAAGTGGACCCTTACCACCAGTACCAGGAGGGCACAGTGGTCCCCTTCCGCCTTCAAGAGGAGATCGAGGAGTTATTCCACCATCTTCTTCTCTTCCACAAAGTGGCTCCTTACCTCCTCTTCCTAAAAGGGGTAGTGGACCCTCACCTCCAGGACAGCGAAGTGGACCACAACTCCCAGTGTCAAGAGAGGCCCCCAGGCCTCCTGGAAATTCTGCTGGATCTTTCCCTCCTCTACCAGGAAGACGGACTGGATCCTTACCACAACCTCCAAACGATGAATGTTATTTGCTGCCACCTCCAACACTCCCTGAAGATTTCCCTGAAGAGTGTGCTGATATACCGCCACAATACGATGAGGATTTACCACCACCACCTCTCTCGTTTGAGTCCTTCCCACCTCCACCAATTGATGACACACCCACTTCTCACATGGCCCCATATCCTCAACCAGCTATTTCTAGCATAGGAGGTCCACCTCCTCCCCCACCACCTCCTCCACCTCCTGCTGCACCAGCACCCAATTTGGGAAGTGGCCCACCACCTCCAAAAGCCAGCAGTATGGGAGGAGGCAGAGGGGCATTGCTGGACCAGATACGCATAGGGGCAAAGCTTAAAACAGTAAGAATAATCATTTTGATGATTTTCCATCAAAAGCATCATTACACTAACATGGTATTTTGTTACCAGGTAACTGCCAGCTCTGATCCACCGCCATCTGCAGTGGATACAGAAGAGGGAATAGTGGGAGCCCTTATGATGGTCATGCAGAAGAGAAGTAAAGTCATTCACTCATCAGGTAATTTATTCACTCAACTAACTTCTGTTCTAGAAAACTGCATGTGTCATATTAGAGCAACTGATATGCATATGCATAAGTGATTTCATCTAATTCCTTCTGTATGCTAGTATGTCTGTAAAACAGGATCAATTATTTCTTCTAGATGAAGGAGATGAATTTGATGATGAAGACGATGACGATGATGAATGGGATTAATTTTATAATCAAGTAATGAACTGTGTCCCAATGAGCATTAGCACAGCTACACAGTTTAAATGATGAATCATTTTAATTTGGCCATTTCAATAAACTTTTTTTTTCATTCAGCTAAAATTTTCTATTAATTAAAACCCTTTTTATTTCAAGCATTCTATGTTCATTGCTCAAATGGTCCATTTTATTTTTAAACTTTAAGAGAAAATTGTTTTTCTTAAAAAAACATTTTGTATCATACTGAAATATAAAACAAATACAATAAGCAGCAATGCTCTTTTATTTCCATTAGGTCAATATATTTAAAAACAAAAAGAACATTCAAACAACACAACATCATTCTAATCTTTATAATACTAATAAAATCTTGTGCATTTTTAGTTACCAAAATCCAGTGTTACTCATTTTGAAGGCGAGATCATTAGTCACTACACAAGTCTGTGGTGATCAAACCTATATACAAAGAACCATGGTGTTATTATAATTACACTTAAATAAATATAACTATATTCCTTGTCTGTCATGCAAAATGCCCTCCACCTTTTTTTATAGTTTATAAATTCTCCACTAAGACAAAAAAAAAAATACAACTTAAAAATAAATACACATTATCAGCTATAGTGACACCCATGAAGACAATGTAGTGTTTCCTTAAACAAGAAATGGTGCAATTTTCCAACCAGGAAGGATAACCAGGATACATGTACAGCTTTATCTACTGATTTACTGTTATCTGTACTGTACCATGTGCTTTCAGTGCCCAGGCAGCACATGGGAAATTGCACTGGCCCACAGACGGAACACTTATACATATACACACACAGGAAATTTGTGTTGTCTAGTCATGATCTAGTCAGTTTAATCATACTCTAAGGTGCTTAAACTTATGTTATTCCAGTAAATGACAGATATCCAGCAAAACAAGGAAGTGAGAGCAACACAAGCTGGGTCATAAAATGTGCAAATATCACAATGATGGTCAGAGCATTTTTTTAGGGTCAAAATATGGTCCAAAATCAATGGAACACCAGAAGACTTGAGCAAAGTTAATGAGACATGACCCATAATGGAATATAAGAAATGAAGGAGAAAGTATGCAAACCACAATATCAAGACAAACACAGCAAAAAAATGAGCATGAGAGCTGAGCAGATGAGTCTCTTATGAAATAAGAAGTTTACACATGTGTCCCTTCACCTCACTCTCAGCAGAGTACATCAACAGGAAGACAGAATAGACCAATAGGTGAATGGAAGAAGTAGGCAGGTCAGTCTCAGCCTCCACTGGGTTCATGACCCTCTGTGTGTCTGCGGGTTGGACGTCTGCTTGGCTGCTCCCCTCGGTCAGTGAGCTGTTCCCAGTAGGATTGGCAATACTGGTGGATCACACGCATCTCAGGCTCTAATGGCTGCACGTTGCCAGCCGGGTGATGGGCTTGTGATTCAGGCTTGCGATGCCTCGGCATCATCTCCTCCTCTTTATCTTCATCGTCAGGTACAGTGAGGGCCACTGCGATGTTGCGGTCCAGAATGCGCAAGGAGACGCGTGCTAGAGTGTGCTTGAAGTTATTCTCAGTGGCCAGGCAGTGGTATAAACCAGCGTCTGAGTGGGTGAGGGATTTCAGCAGGACACCTTGAGGTGTGCTCAGTACTTCACCCTCTCTATTTAGCTGCATAAGGATTACACAGTAAAAGATTATTACGGACCCATGGCCACTACACACTATACTGTAAATCACTTTCACTATACAAACGAATATACAGTTGAAACCAGATATTTACATACACTTCAGAAAAAAACACAAAAACTTTTATTTCTTTACTGTCATACATTTTCTGTTTTAAATCAATAAATATGAACATATTTTTTGCATTTGTTAAATGTCAGAATCAAGAGAATTTTTATGTATTTTTATTATATCTTTCATCAAAGTCAGAAGTATACATAACTACAACATTACTAAACAAAACAACAGGTATCATTCAAATATACCGCACTAGCTTCTACACAAACATGTCGAGCCTATTTTTTTGTTTTACGTGATGAAGAACTGAATGGGATCTTACCAATTTCCTTCTTCCGTCTTTTTGATAGAGCCATTTGACTGTAGCTTGAGGTGATCTTGGTACACACTCCAAAAACGTGCTGCTTCCCTCCACACCAAACTGCATTGTCTCCTTAAGTCTCTTCTCCACTGTGGAGGCAGAAAATCAAGTCATTTCATGTGACACCTATTCTAGGATGTGTTATTTCAAAGCTTAGTGATGACAGAATGTATAAACTACAACCGGACATGCTCTGACAGGAAAATAATCCAGGATGTAGTGCTGTTAATGCCATTACAACCACAAATAAATAAATAAATAAATAAACAAATAAACAAATAAATAAATAAATAAATAACACCCAGTACATTATACAAACCTCTCTTCTACGTTGGAAATCTTACAAATACAACACAGACTAAAAATGCAAAACTATAGACATAATACTAAACTATATTACAATAATTATATTAATATAATCCTGTGGTTTGCCTTGCACTATTGTCAGAACTGCTGTCATGGAAAATTAATCAACACCTAAAGAATCAGAAGAAAAAAATCAACAGCACTGCCATAAAATGGCTAACATGTACACCATTACCGGTAAAGTGCATATATGAAATAATGTTACAGAGTACCGAGTTTTATAGCAGTTACTAAGAATGCATGTACTATAGATGAGATCAGGCTTAATATGGTCTTGGTTAACAAAAAGTTAACTTTGCTTTAAAGGTGGTACCTTTAGCGTTAAATCCTCGACACTGACGTAGAGGGTCACCATGTTTTACATCCTGCCTTCTGCTCCTCCTAAAAGAAAGAAAGTCCAAATCAAAATTCAAACCAGGGTTACAAATGTAAAAAATGTATTCATTCAACAGCTATAATGGAGAATTTGTGATTTTTTTGCTAACCTTTTAGTAGCCTGTGTGAAGGGTGTACAGCTTTCTCCATCCCATGCACAGTAGGGATCACGGGCCAGACAGCAGTCTGAGCAAGCCTTACCATAGACGCCACATCGATGCAATGATACCTGGGTAAGACCTGCATCTGACGATACGTACAGCTGTTGCTGTAGAGATGAAAGGAGAAATACTGTGCATTGTATATTCTGTTGTACAACAATATAGCAATATAGTACATTGATATTGAGCTCCTGAGTCAAATTGATCTGAAGGTTTTAATTAAGTAACATATCAAAACACATCGGATGTCTTGTTATAGGGAAATTATCCGGCATCATGTACAACATAATGGGAAAGTATGTAAATTAAAAGAAGAGTATATATTGAGTGGAATTTCCTGGGGCAGGGCAGTTTTTTTTTCCATTGATTGCTTCTGATTGAGAGATTTTTCAATGGAATTTTTGGCTGATTGACTGCAATAAAGAAGTTTGCTCATTCTCATCCAGGTCTGAGGAGATTTCTCTTTGTTTATTTCTTACCAATTATAGTGTTACCAGTAAAGTCTACTTAGATTAGTTAATGCTCAGCTGAAAGTCTAAGAGTGCGGTTCACCCTGTGATATGTCCACATGGAGACGGGCTCAGAGTTCTGACAGCATTTCGATGTACACTGAAGCATAGTGGATTATTTTCCTGTAACAGTGCATGCTAACATTTTACTTACTCTTATACCACAGTGATTTGCCACTGATTGCAATTTTTTATTTATTAATGAATGACATTATGCTTTTTCACCATTCACCAGTCATGGTAGTTCCTATTATGACTGATACATGTACTTATATACTTCATTAATCATTCAAACATTTCTGTACAAATATATTTATGGAAGCAGTGTCGGGTATCAGAGTCACGTTTTCCTTTGTCTTCAGGACTAAGGAGTTTTTGCTTTCAGGTTTCTACACATGGATAAATAAATGACATTTTCTTTAATTAATCAAAAGAATGACTGTGGTACACAAAACTTTGGGATGTAATTTTATAGTAAAATGATTACCGTCCCTTTGGGACGGTAATCGCCTGTTTATTTATTTATAAATCCTTACTTACTCCAGTTTAAATAGTTTAAAATGGTACGTCAAGGTTAATGTAGAAATGTTTTACCCTTTTAGCAGATATCCTCATTGTTTTAACAGGTACTGGTGTCTGTAGAGAAAGGAGAAGGTATTATAAATTATACATATTACTATTGTGGTAGTTCTTAGCATCAAACTAGATGCAGATTTGATTACCCTGAAAACTTCCACTTCCTCTAATGTCAGCTCTTCCATGGTGGTTGGATCTTTGGGCAAAACTATAACCTTTTGTACTGTTCCACGATCTGAAAGGCAGGAAAAATGTACAAGTTTTATTTCACATTGTTAGGTGTTCAGTTACATTTACAACACCTGCTGGTAGATTGGTGTGAGAAGGTTAAGAATGAATGAATGAATGAATGAATGAACTGTAGCCTGATTATTTACCTGTGCCTAGAAAAAACACCTCATATCTCCCATCCACAGCATCCACCTGGTCCACAGCGATGGTGGTGAACCTGTAGTCTACGCCTGAGCGTACCACCAGGGGACGCTTGTGTATTGGATACACAGAGTGATACATGAGTGGGTGCGAGCGAATGAAGTTCACAGCATCGTCTGAGAACACTTTGGTAGACTGCAAACTCGGAGTAAATGCGCCTCCAGGACACTAGAGGGTAACACAGAGCTATGTTACTAGATGAATAGTAACACAGAGAGTAATCTTGCTGAGAAGTGCATTAGGTGCAGAAAGAATAAACATTTAATAGGTGTTTTAAGCTCACAGTTCCAGGTCGAGGGTAGGGGATCTTTCCTGTGTACATCGTCCATTGGTAGTTGTGCCCATGTTTGTGGGCAAAAGGCCCATTGAATACATTACGTATATCAGCCATAGAGTAAACACACACGGCTGATCCCTTAAAAACAGACCTAAGGCAGATATATGAAACTAAGCTGAGCACATGTGACAATGTTATTTTTAAATATATAAAAAAAAACTTAGTGATCCTTACCCTGCAGTGGAGAAAACGGCATACACCATAGGGTTACGCTCATCCTGGGTGGGCTGAATAAAAATATCTCCTGAAAGGAAGAAGCATTATTTAATTTCAGTATCAAAACTGAAACCAGTGTTTAAAAATCCAGCTTAAATCAAGTCAAGAAGAATAAGTATATCAGTATAATCAGTATAAGATTTAGGCTAGGGTTAGGCTGGTCTAGCTGATTCTAATCTGTTACCCAGCCTGACTGCAAGAAATACTCTGACCAGTTAGAAATAAACTGACGATTATCTTTAAAACCTTACAAGGTAGAACCACTCTTACTAGTCTGTACCAGCTGGACCAGTTAGAACCAGCATGCAAGAGCCACAAACCGCTCTAAATCTGCTAGATCCAGCCTGACCAGCAAGAAATAACCTGGCCAGATAACCAGTCTATATGTGTCCAAAACTGCTCTAAAACTATCAAAAATTATACCAGCTAGAACCAGTCCGAACACTTAGAAAATCCCTTTAAAACTCTCTAAAACCATAAAGGCTTTTTTTCCCCCAGCATTGACATTATATACAAGAAATGAATTTACTCACTCAGCTCATCGAAGAAGGTCTCCACACCATCATCACCCATCACAGAACACACCAACCTGGCTTTCAGAAATGTTGTCCATTTGTTAACTAGTATCTTCTGTCCTCCCTCATCATTCTGGTAACACAAACACATTCTGCCATAAATATATTTCTCTGTATTTTGAGAAGAATCAGCTTCATCCTAACTAATTATCTGCCAGTTTGTTTGTTTTTTTGAAGGACCGCACCAGGCACACTCGTCCCACTCTGGCCAGCACGCTGGGGCTCGCTGTCCCTCCAGAGTCCAGACTCTTCTCCCGGAAGAAAAAGTAGAGCTTGTCATCATTCTTCTCAGAGCTGTCAGGAATCTGCTTTATTTTAATGAACACTGGTTCTAAAATACAGACAGACAGAAAGAAAGAAAGAAAGAAAGAAAGAAAGAAAGAAAGAAAGAAAGAAAGAAAGAAAGAAAGAAAGAAAGAAAGAAAGAAAGAAAGAAAGAAAGAAAGAAAGAAAGGCTATTTAATTCTTATAATATTTTTAATAATAATAATAATAATAATAATAATAATAATAATAATAATAATAATAATAATAATAATAACAATAATTATTGTTATTGTTATTATTATTATTATTATTGCTGTTGTTGTTATTCTTCTTCTTCTTATTATTATTATTATTATTATTATTATTATTATTATTATTATTATTATTTCACTGGCATGTAAAAACAATCTGAATAAGTGCATGAGAAGGATTAACTGAGACCAATTGTGGACACATCTGATGGAGCTGAGGTGGAGGAACTGGCATAATTCACAGACCAAGTTGACAGTATGTCTATCATAAGGGTTATTATTGCACCCGAGTGTTTCCAGGGGCTTAGTGGTAGGGATTATTCTACACCCAATTTGGCTTAAAATCCAAATACAGATATAGATATTTTGAGCACTATACAGATACAGATACAGCGCGTACCTTTGTTACAACTCTAGAGTGTTTCCAGGGGCCAGTTGAGTGAAGTAGCCTATTTATTATGAATTGGAGATAAAGAGATTAACTTTACCAAATCCTTACCATTAATCCACCTGGAGTCATACTGCTCTGTTCTAATAGCTGGCCTGCTCCCCATCGTCATAAAGATAGCTGGGTCAGTGGCCATGAAGTCCACATGTACACCAGCATACAGGCTGCCATCTGGAATGAGCAGGATATCAGGAAAAGAGAAAAAGAAATTGGACATTAGAATGTACTTTGTGTATAGTACAGAGTATCAGAAGACAAACTGCTGCTGTATTTTGCTAGAATAGACTCACTGATAAAAGCTGACACATCTTCCTGGTTTGGGTCGTAGGAGCATTTACCCTTTCCTGAATCCATATATCCAGGGACCAGCCTAAAGAGATAGTCCTACACAAAGAGAGAGAAAAGGAGGGAGCATTGGAGGGGGTTTTAAATAATTGAGCTATTGACTATGCTTGTCTGTGTATACTGTATGTATGTGAGTGCATGTATAAGTGTGTACTTCAGCTCTCCAGCCTCTGTTGATGAAGGTACAGATGGGTCTGTAAGCTCCAGTGCCACATGTGTACAGATGAGTCCTGTTCCATGGTTCGATCATACGCACAAAATTGGCACACTCTCCCTAGGAAACAAATACATACAATCATACATGCTTCCACACTAGATATATTTAACTTTTATGGATATTCTACAAGAAAATGCAAAATGAAATACCTTTAATACAAAATGAAAAAATTTCATTCATAGGAACACAATATCTTCAGCTAGATGCATGTACATCGTGAACAGAATGTGCTCACACAACGCTGAAATCAATGTTCAGTTTACTAAGGCTTTAACTCATTTGTATTTTATTTGTCATTTGCGTTTTAAAAGCTGCTATAAAGAGGAGGAATTTTAAATTCCTGATTAGTTCTTACTAAATGTAGGCTTTTGTTTTAGAACAATTTTATTTTCAGAAGTAATTGGCATGGAAACCCTTAACCCAGCTAATATGCCATTTTATTTCCAATAGTTTTTAATGAATAGACAGCTGTGTGCACAATAAGCCAGATAAGTGTGATGAGTGATTTTTATATTATATAGTAACATTTGCAAAAGTCTGATGTGCTCAGGGGGAAGGATTTATGTGATGTATTTGCTATGATCAGGTTGTTCTAAACGTGTGACAAAGCAGTTTCAACGCATAAAGGACCTTTCTCCAAAGTCCTCTAAACCAGCCTTGAATTATTACTGAATTTATCCTAAATTAAAATGTTCTAACAAAATGAATAAAAAGATATGTGCACCTGGCAATAAAGCCTGGAAAGCTCATAGCAACACACATGGATCTAATTTTCAAAATGGAAACAGACAAAAACCAAACGTAAAACCAGACAGCACTTTTCCAATTTTCCAATGATTTGTACAGTGATTAATTTCCTCACACTGTTTTTTCTGCCAACATCCTGCCTTTTGCATGAACCTCCTTTAAATACATATGTATGAGGAAGAGAAGCGCACTTCACTGCATGTCAGCATGTTGCTGCATGTTACTACATCAGTTTCCTATAAAACATCTGGCCTGGTGTATTCAAAGAATTTCTGGGATTACATTTGGCAAACAAACAAACAAACAAACAAACAAATAAATAAATATTCAGAAGTTAGAATAATTTTTTTTATCATGAGTTTTGTGATTTTTATCATTTTGGAATTCTTTTTTTTTTGTTCATGAGAAATCATGCAGATGTAAATCTTTGCACTTTACAATGTAACCAAGACTCAAATAAAGTTTATGTTAGCTAAAAAAATACATAAAACATGAACAAACAAACAAGCAAACAAATTCAAAACATCATAATGTACCTGGGAGAAATCTTAAAAGAGGTAGACTCACATGCTTTCCTTTCCCTGTCATCTGACACTCTCCCTTTCTCTGTGTCGGAGCAGGCCAGTGGATCTGTGAAAGAAGAAAAGGAAAAACTTCTTATCCTTCGATACACAGGTTTGATGTAAGTTTTTTCCTACTCTTATCATAAAGATGATTCTAGATCAGCAAATTTGCAACCATGTAACATGGATAAGATGAATATAATACCTAAGGCATCTCTCTAAATGTCATCACAGATCATTAAAATGTGCATGAGTACATCTGTCAGCTCTTCTTACAATTAGAGGCTCCTTGTTGACATTCTGCATGTCCAGTGAAACGAGGTACTCGCGACTGCCCAGGTAAAGACGGCCCTGATCCTGGTCCATGTGAAGGATCCGGTAATCGCTGGTGTTGAAAGATAAACTAAACGGTCTTGCTGTCCGAGTGTCCATTAGTTCTGGCAAGGAATAGAGACGGAGACATGAGAAATGTTATTAATGATGACTGCATTAATGTGGCTTTCTGAATGAAACATGAGTAAAATTGTAATTATAATTTTAAAGCAATTTCTCTTCTGAAAGCTGTAAATACAGGCTTACAAGTTAATTCAAGTTAACAAACTGTACCCAGTAACATGTATATTTCTAAATTAAATGACTGAACTAGAATATAGTTTCATATTGTTTTCTCCCTCCAGCAGGAGGTCATGTCTCGGTCTGTCTATCATTTTCTCTTGGCAGTCTATATATCCACTGTGCATTAGACTATTGTGTAGTAAATACAGCTTTGTGAGCTTCTTGTCCTTGGGATCTCAAAGTTTCAGCAGGAAACCTGCTATTTCTAAGCCACTACCTCTGGGAACTCTTGCAGGGAGTCAAATCAATTTTTGAGAGCATCAAGCAGAAAGAGGGAGCAAAGTTCACTTAACTCAGCAATAGATTGTCTGGCTGCTATCTCAGTCAGGGGAAAAAACTGTGAAAAATACACAGGATGCTCCGTTCAGAGATGCTCATTGAGAGATTCTTTATTATTCTTGACATTCAGACAATCATTAAGGTTATCAAAAGGTCTTAACAACAAAATGCCAAGAGTTCATCATGTGAACACTTAACACTTTGGCTAACAGCAACTCAACACACAATGTATCATATGAACTGTTAAAAATTAAGTAGTTCCTGTTGCTTTTGTTCCTTCATATAAATCTCATCCTGAAATATTGATGATGAAACAATCTGAAACAATCTGTTTATATTCCCATTAGAGTATTTTAAATGGTAGGATTTACATAAGCATATATCTAAGTGTAGCCTTTCTCTGGCTCAGATGACTACGGCTCTCATCTTACATATGTTTATATGCTTAAGGGCTTCAGTCACACCCCATAAACATGAACCAGAAACACTGCACAGAACCTGACATCATTGTTCCTTGCTGTCTCTTCCTGAACACAGTGTTCATTGTGTAAGAGAAACGATTTTAAAAGTGGGTTCAAGTTGAGCTTTAGTTGTCTCAATGGACCTCATTAGCTGTTATGAGTTTTTTTAAGTGCTGACAATATGAAGGGTTGCTGTAAATAAAACAGTGCATTCTGGGTGAGTTGTCCTTTTAATATGCCTCATTACAAATGCTACTTAGTGGATGGAAGTGAGAAACTGAAACTCAAACATCTACGTGTCAATGTTATTGAAATTATTTATTGCAATTATTTATTGCAATAACACATGAAACCCTGATACAAAACAAATTCTTTTAAACCAAGACTATGTACAGATTTCTGGAAAATAGGTAAGATATATTTCACATATGTCCCATATATTTATGTCACTCAGATCTGTCATATCTATATATACCCACTTGTTTATAAAAGCAGTCTAAAATAGCCAAGCCTGCTCTAAATCCATGTTCTGTTGGCTTCCTCTTCCTTTTGAGGTCATCACTAACTAATCCATAAGGATGTTTGTTTAACAGAGAAGTCAGGAAATGCGTGTATGACTTGACACCCTAAATGTGCTAAAAAGAGTCTTCATGGCATGGCCATGCCTCCAGAATAAGCAGCCTGGATCTCTGGGCAGGCAGAACTGGGCGTGTGAGAGAGCGGAGGCTCCTGAACAATCTGCTTCCATTCTCCTTCCCTAACTATAAACACAGGACACACAAATGTTGCCAGATCACAAGTAGATAAAAGTGGACACTGCTCAGAGTTCAACAGAAAATCACAACCATATATGGATCTGCTAAACAAAGAGGAAGAATGATGACCCAAGTGATGGAACAGATCTGGCCAGGGATGTTACTAGAAACTTGTTAGACAGAGAAGGAGAAAATGTTACTGCTTAGAACAAACTGAGTCTTTTTTTATTTATTTGCATGTTTGCAAGTTCAACCCGTGCTAACACAAGACGTGCGCTGATCACAGAATCACATTATAACCTGATAATAATAATCTGATAATAGCCATCTATTATTATTATTATTATTATTATTATTATTATTATTATTATTATTATTATTATTATTATTTTACTTTTATTTATTTATAATCGGGGGAAAAATTAACCAAAAGTCAAATAATTTCTATTTGGGAATTGTTTATTTATATGTATGATATTAACCATGTCTTGTAAGCAGCATCCTGTATTTGAATTTGTTTAGGTATTTTCTTTTCTCTCTGTTTATTATAAACTTCCACTGTTGCACATTAAATTTCTGCAAACAGCCTTCCTCCTCTTCAGGCGCGTTCGAGACAAAGGTCATCCCTCTGTTGAACAATGAACAATCCATCTCTGAGAACACACAACACACAAGAGCCAAGCAGAGAATTGGTCTTTTCCGGCCCACTGTTCTTCCTCTAAGGGAGGAGAGTACATCGGGTGGGGAGGTTAGGAGGTGAGGTGTGGGCAATCGATCCTAGAGAGATTGTTCTCATGGCTGGGGAATACAGCAGTCTGGGCAAAAACAATGTGAATAGATGAGATGAGATAGAAGCCAAAGGCCCCAGATGAGTTTCAGCTGAATTACACGCACTGCCGATGAAGAATAGAGGTATCAGACAGTCAATACTGAGCCAATTCCACTGAGCACAAGAAGATCAAATTTTCATGCAAGTTTCATGAAGGTGTGGTGTGCAAAAGGCACAAACAATGTGATTTGAAGAAATGTTATGTATCTTTCTCAATAACTGCGCAAACGTTCACATCAGTTTCCTGTAAATCCCATGGTCGGCATTGTGGTTTGTCAAGAACTCAAAACATGAGAATTGGGTCAAAGGCACTAATGCTTCCGTGCTGTGTTGCAGCTTATTTCTCACAATTCAGTGAAATTACCTACATGTTTTTACTGCTGACAACACTTTACTAAACTCCACTGTTAGTTTATTTGGAAGAAGGAAACCTGATTCATCTTTTTTTTGTCTTTCTCTTATATTTCACCAGTTCAGAAATGTTGACTGACTAAGTTGGCCAAAACAGGGTACATGGCAAGAATGAGATGATCGTGAACTTACAGTAACTCCAGATGATGATATTTAGTTTATCCCCAACAACAGCAATACAAAACACTGAGCATCCACAAAGCTTTTCTTAAATAGCAGCATATCAAATACCAACATTATACAATGACTTAGAAGGCCAAATTATACTAGAAATAAGTTCTATAATGAGTGCACAGGGAATATGGTTTATGTAAGCCACACAGCAGTGGTTTATTGTCTAAACAGTTACTGGAAACTATGCCAACATGAGGCATACTGTATATGAGCAGAAAATATGCACAGAAAATTTCACAAACCTTGCAAAATCCAAAATCCAAACGAATACAACTGAAATACTAATATAACTGAATAACACTGCTAACTAAATAATGATCAGGCCACGTTAACAGAGTAGACACTGCAATTATTACATAAATTCAAGCTTTGACCATTTTTTAAGGTATAAACTTGCTTTGCTGCTATACACAATTTGCCAGCGAATCAGTGATCACCAGCCCTTGTTTTTTTCAGATGCCCTTCCTGATGTCACCCTCCCCAATTTATCCAGGTTTGGGACTGGCACTGGGATCTTAGCAGATGGCAGCTGGGGTTTGTTCCCTGGATTAAATTTGCTAACAACAAAACAAGTAGATGTGTGTATTAAAGTGACCAGTCATGGTCCATAGACTTTACAATCCCCAACAACACTGCTATTGTACCTACACCACATGGTACCAGGTCTTTTTTCACAAATGGGGTAGAGTAGGCAGGGCACATTATGTGGAGCAGTAGATGGATTAAAGCCAGCACTGAGGGATTTTTGAGTTGGTCTTGGAAAAGCCACTGGATGTTACTATGTCTAAATTCTGGCAAACAGACAAAAAAGATGAAAAATTGGGTTTTTGCCAAAATTCAATATTTCTTCCTGTAACACTCATGTTAGAGTCATGAACTGGAGATGTGTATATGTGGACCCAAGTATTTGAGCAGAGCTGATTAACATATGGGAATGACTTATGGGAATAATACCACAGTGCATCTTCCTTTTTGTAGCTTATTCAATCAAGCTTATTCAGTAGGCAACGTTGTATTTAATCGAAGTATTTATCTAATGGAAGTTTATAAGACTAGTGACAAGGCTATGATATATATTTAAACAACTGATTATATATCATATGTTTGTATGTTTGTGTGTGTGTGTGTGTATATATATATGTATATGTATATATATATCATTATGCCTAAGTGTGATTTCTTCACCTACAGAATATCAGGCTTTGTTTAAGATAAGCAGAATCAAAACATCTATGTATGGCATACAAATTTGTCCCCTTTTCACTTTTGAGAATAACCAGATTTTAAAATGGTGTAACTTTGTGTGGGATTTAGATATATGCAAAAGGGAAACATTTAATTTGCAGGACATCTGTAGTCTTCTGAACTATAAACAGACCATATAATATTTCATCATGTGGTTTCACCAGGGTCTTCACAGTGAAGGGTTTTCCCAGGTTTTAGTGGAAAAGGTTTGTAATGAACTTGATTGAAATGGTTTCTGAATTAGCTGATAATTGACAGGTGTGTTATTTTGTTAAGCCTACCTTCTAATCCATACAACAGTCTTTAATCATACAAAGTGGGCAGAGCTGTTTTAACATCTCTGATATAATTATGAAGCTTTGATGCAATAGCAATGTATTCGTTTCCCTTGCCACAGTTATGTGTTGCAGTCTGAAATGTCAGAACAGGAGTAAGTGAGATTCCTCTTTCATGATTCATTCATATAATTTTTATTTACACAGTACGTTTAAAAGCACTCATCTGTCTGTCTTTTTATATTGTGCTAATCAGAAGTCTTTGTGCATTTTTTGTGTGTGTGTGTGTGTGTGTGTGTGTGTGTGTGTGTGTGTGTGTGTGTGTGTGTGTGTGTGAGTGTGTGTGTCTGATTGTCCATGCCTCTCATCTCATATTGCATATTGCTATTATTAAAATTTCCTGAGAACTTTATCAGTGAACATGAACGGAGTGTGTTACGCAGTGAGTATCCGTCACGAGTCTGGGTGACAACATCCACCTTTTGTTCTCTTCTAGCAACAGTCGAGCAAATTACAGGAACTACACAATATTATATATATGCGTGCGTGTGTGTGTGTGTGTGTGTGTGTGTGTGTGTGTGTGTGTGTGTGTGTGTGTGTGTGTGTGTGTGTGTGTGTGTGACTGTATGAGTGCGTTCATGCCTGAAGGCAGATGAATGAATGGCTGTGAAAAAGTGGGAGTGAAAAAGCCAGAGCCAGACAACACCAGTTTTACAATAGTACAGGTGTGTGTGTATGTGTCTGTTTATTAAAGGTTTATAAACGTGTATGTGTTTACCTTTAAAAGCTAAAGCCACTCTGGGAGCTGAACGCAGGATGCAGGATACACCGCAAAGACACATAACCAGCAGCAACAGGATGACTCTGGTTCCCATAATGCCCATGTGACTCAAAGTCCTATAGAGACCTAAACAAAAGAGAGTGGCTAAATATATCATTAGGGCACAAAACAGAACACACCGCATGCCACAGTGAGGACATACAAAGGATATGAGGGGTCAGAAATAAGTGAAAATATAAAGAAATGAACATTGAAAGAAAAAACAACACTCTGAGAGTGAGCTTGAACATTTTACACATTGCTAACACATCACTATTGCTGTAATAATAATACAAGATTAACACAATCTTCCTGCAAACCAAAGGCATCATCTGATTCACATCAGCACTGTGTTCAGCCTGCAGGTGAATAAATGAGACCTGCTTGTAATAGAGGCACGTCAAACACCACACACCTGTGAAACAGAGCTTTGAACAACACGTGCCTCCAAAATGCCAACTTGTTAAGCTGTTGTAAAGCCCTGTCACATTGAGCCACGTTATATCCTCTAGCAGGAGATCCCTCCAGGCCCAGTTTACATCGGTTTCCACTAACTGATCCAAGCCACCAGCATATGACATCAGGGATTTGGGCACAGAGGTGAAATGACTGGGGCAGCCATGCAGGGTTTGCATTTTTTGCCACCATTCTCTCTATTATAAAAAACGAATGACGGATTATTAAGTGGCAGCAGTAAGCGACAGCTGACTTGGAAGCATGCTTGAACTTGTTACATTCACAGAACGAACACAAGTGCTTTGGACTTCGTCCATTGCTTCCATAACAAACGTTAACCCGACCCTTCAAAGTGTGCTAAAGCATTACAGAGCTGCAGTTAAATGTTTACTGTTAGCACATATGTATGTACAGTAGCTCTTATTGGGTAAAGTCTGGTTGTATAAATGATTGTAAGTAATGAATAATAGAACAGAATCTAAAAATGCCTATAAAATATTTGAAACCTTATATACATTATGAATTGTGTGTAAGTAATAACCAAGACATTAATTTACATTTCTGTACATAAATATTGCTAACCATGGAATAAATTGTTATTATATTTCATTTAAAAGATTTCCTCTGTTTGACCATCTCCATTTCAGTTATTGAACAAAAAACCTGTTTGTATTGTTGTTATTTTGGCTTTACAGCAGATATAGCTCATAAATATAAGACAATCTCCCGTATATGTATAGACAATACATTTCAAATATGTGTGTCTACTTGTTGATTCACTCACACACACACACACACACACACACACACACACACACACACACACACACACACACACACACACACACACACACACACACACACACACACACACACACACTTAGGTTTAATAGAAGCAACAAAACACACTTATTCTGGAAAGGCTACAACTTGTTAATGAATACAGGGCTATACAACACCACAGCGCTCACATCAGCGGCCTAAAATAAGCTTTGCCACCCAAACTGCCTCCAAACGTTGACCTCTGATCACATCTGAGAAAGATCCGTAACTCTTATGTAATCCATGCAGAACAAATAATTTATATCTTCCTCATGAGGAATTAAACCTTTATTGTATTGTAGTGTTGTAGGTATTTATTAGAGATTAAATCAAGTTTTGTGCGTCTGTGTAAATTAGATACTCAGCAAATACGGAAAGCTTTGTCCTGTACCTCATTAGATAATTCTTGCTGTTCTATTCCATACATGTCTAAAATCCTTGTGATTCAGTCCCATCACAAGCACTCCGAAGTAAAATCACTCTATGCATATTTTACTTTAATAAATAATGCAACGTTCAACTATTTTTGTAGTCCTATTACTTGTGCCTGAAGTTTTGAAACACAAGTCTAGTGACAGGACAGCTTGGTGTATAACGACATAGGCAGCATATTACCACTGGCTCATGATTGAAAGTCAATTCAATTTATTAAGTAGTAGACATTTCAAAGTGCACACCACTGACCGATAAAACTTACCTCAGAGAAACAATACCATACTCTGATGCTAATTTTTGCTCACATCACAGAAATTGATTCAACACTGAATCGATAAGAGACAAATTATATGCAACGTGGTATTTTAAGATACAACATAAGGTTGTACTGTACAGTATAATTTTTTCAGATATACATTTTGATTTGAAAAAATTTGTATGCGTGTTTGGAGTCACTGTCATGTTTAAAACATCTATAACTTCTTAACTCCCTGACAGAGGCAACCAGCGTTTGGATTAAAATATCCTGGTACTTTATAATATCCTGGACCTCTAGAGGTGACACAGCCCAAAGCATCAACCTCTATCATCAAATATTGGAGACGATATCGAATATTTTCAAGGCAATCGGCCCTCTTTAATTTTGCACTTCTCTGAACACAACATACTGATCCAACTGTAACTGACACTACATTTTAAAGGTTTGCTCTCATTGAAGGACAGTATTGTATAAACCTTTCTATTAATAGCATCGGCTAGGTATTTTTTACATGTAATACCCAGCTTATGCATGTCAACACCCATTTGTCAATATTTGTGATGTCAAAGGCAATTTAAATTTGTTTGTATTTAAATGTAAGTAGTCTTTTACACGAGGTGATGAAAGTACTTCTAATGAAAGTGTAAAATGAGCATAATTGTTTGAAATATTTATACTTGCTTATGACTGTGCCCATTTGCTTGAAGGGTGCCAATAATTCTAAAGTTGGCAATGCATAATCCTATCACAATAGATGAAATGCCAAAGAATCTCCAACTAATAAATATAGTTTGGAGATCTCTCTGGAAATCTAAACTACTGCTTGTAAATCTTTCTATGCACCAGCCTGGAGTTCACACTCAGCGCAACTAGAGGCTTGTCTCGGAATGCATTACATGCCCAAACTGCAGTAAAGAGACAAGCGAAGAAAGAGGGGACATGAGTGAATGAGTATTGGTGTGAAAGAGCAGAGGAGTTAAGAGAGAAAGGATTAAAAGCGTGAGGCACTGATCTGATGATAATGTCTCTGCATCATCCTCAGAGATGGATATGGCAGTACTGCAGGAGAGATTGAAATCACAGAAGGTTCCTGGGGAGAGCTTGAAACAAATGCATGAAGACTGAATTCTGGTGGGAAATTACACTGGGACAAAAAAAAGGTCAATGACTCATTCTCTGAGGGGGTTAGGATTGCAGCAAACCTCTCTTGCTGCCTATTTCTGTCTTTTTAGTTGTCTTTTTCATCTCCTCATCTCACCTTTTCTCTTTTCTTGAGTGCTTCACTGGCTTAAGATCAGACTCAGTCTGCTTGATCAGATCTGGCTTCTCACTTGATGTTTGTCAGCACAGGTCGAGCATTCAGATGTTTTCACATGTTGGTTCTGGCACTGCTTCTGTGGGAAGGTGCGGCAGACACACATTCATAGGTACAAAAGAGACGTACACTGCAGCCCAGCTATACAATCACAAGAGCATATAGACACACACACACACACACACACACACACACACACACACACACACACACACACACACACACACACACACACACACACACACACACATTTTATATAAATTATTCCTTACATACATACATACATACATACATACATACATACATACATACATACATACATACATACACACATACATACATACACTCACACCTACATACGTAAAGGAACCAGCCCCCACCCCATATAATCAAAATGGCCAGAAATTCCCTTGTGGCCCACATGCTCACACACACACACACACACACACACACACACACACACACACACACACACACACACACACACACACACACACACACACACACACACACACACACACATACAGAGACGCAGGTGTAAATTCACTGACATATGCCTATAGAAACACAAGCCTCAGGCTGGAAAAATAAGGTCAGTGTGGATCATGTTTCCACCTGCTGAGGTGAAAATCTAAATCCTCATGTAATTACCCAAGATTTCTCTTTCTTTCTCTCTCTCTCTCTCTCTCTCTCTCTCTCTCTCTCTCTCTCTCTCTCTCTCTCTCTCACACACACACACACACACACATACACTCACCTCTCTCTCTCCCTTTGAGAAGGTTTAGAGCAAACTGTCACTTAATAAAATAAAGATTTCATTGTAGCATTTATATAAAAACACTTCACACCCTGTGGGAATTTGTCTTTTAATTATGCGAGTGCTAGACATAACACGCAGCAAAGACATCATACGAAGCAAAGTTCAGCTTGTATAGTGTCTCATTATTGAACAAATATACATGTATATTATTTACTAGATGCACGTTGCCCTGTTTAGAAAAAGTGAATGGTTCACTATATGAAAGCTAAGCGATCATTCCAAAGCACAAAATTACTTTTGTACACAATAAAATTGTGTACTTTTTTCACAAAATATATTCTGCTCTGTGTGCCATCATACAGTCACAGCAATGCACACAGATTGTTGTAGAAATTTACTTTAGAAAATACAGAAATTTGTATGATTGCAAAATTTGTTGGATTCATTTCTTCCCATTGTCATTTAACATATCCCATGTTTGTATTCACAAAACATTTACACACAAAAACCGACACATTACAGTACAGATATTGATTTGTCTGATGGTAACAAACTCCTCTGTGTACTCTAACACAATTTAATATGCAACCAGACCAATCTGAAGTTAAAAAGTTGTTAAGCGGCCCATTTGCTGCTTCAACAGTTAAGTGGGAATTGACAGGTATGGACTGTTATAATTTCATGTCTGCATACATTATAGATGATAGCACTCTACTGGAATGGACAGCATATGAATTATGAATACTAAAAGCTGAAATCTATGACGTCCATTCTGCATCTCGCTCCGCGTTTATACATTTATTCCAAAGCCTTTTCCAACTTAAACATGGGACTGAATCATCAAATGGTTGCTGTGCAGCTTTAATATGAACCTAGTTTCAGAAAAAGACAAAAAGGTACTTCTAAAACTTCTAAATGTGAAATCATTTGTAAAACTATTTAATGTTAACCAGTTGTATGTTCCTTTGAGGTCTAATAACTAATCAGGTTTATTAGGGTTTTAAATAAATATTGCGTTTCCATCATATCATATTGACTTTGGCAACAAAGGCAAGAATACTACTACTAATAATAATAAGAAGAAGAAGAACAACAACAACAACAATAACAACGTCAAGCTTTTATTTTTTTCAGAAAAGCAACAGAAAAGATTTTAATTTATTCATTCGTTTACTTTATTATTTAACTTATCAGCTAATTCCCACTGGTGTAATTTTGCGTTAGAAGATGGAAACATTTCTATGGTGCAGTGGCTCTTCAGGTCCTCATTACCAAATCATCTAACTAAACTGAGAACCTTTATTTATTTATTTTTTCCAAGAAACCACCGAAATGACCAGAAAGACAGACTGAAATATCTTCTAACACAAAAGTTAAGAAAGGAAATGAATCTTACTCACTTTGTTGTATGCTTTGTCTCCAAGCTTTCTGTCAGGTCTGGGGGTAAAAACTGAGGCGCAGGTGAGATTTTATCACCACATTCCTCTTAGTCTTGATGTGATATTCCTCAGTCTTGGACAGAGAGAGACAGAACGAAAAAGAAAAAAAGAAAGAAAGAAAAAACACTTTAATCCGCCCAACAGTAGTTCACCTATAAACACCTTCAGGGTTTTTGACTTCTTTTCATGTGAATCCTTTGCTCTTGGAGATCGATGCGTTGCGTCTCCTGTAAGAGGAGATAACGCGAAGTTACTGCTTCATTCTCTTATCTCCCAAACCGTGAACACGAGAATACTAAAAAAAAAAAACAAGCAAAAAAAAATGTTTTCGTGACAGCCTGACGGAAGATAAACGCTCCGGGTCCGAAAAAGGGAAAACGGTGTCTTGTTGTCACGTAAGCTGTACTCTAACCTCCTGGGTTCTTTAAGCCTGGCAGGTGTTGACTGCTGGATCCCTGGAACGTCTCCCTCCCTCCCTGCCTGTCTGTCACACTCCCACTCCCAATACACACTTTTAACTCATTACACACCGAGGAGTATCTGGCAAGGAGCTGACACATTTCCTAAACTCAAAAAGAATACCCTGAACAGTACACAATCATAACTGAGGGGGGGATCATGAATAAATATTCAGTGGAATACATTTTCATCTCATCACATAAACATTTAGAGATAGAAATATGCTCCAATTTTTGATGAAAGGTTCATTTCATTTAAATCACATTTTATTACGTACACAATATTTATTACGTACTGGCTGATCGGTGAATATGTAGGTGTTTTGTAAATGCAAACATCTAAGATGCACACACTGCAGCCCACATGGAACACATCCAGATGTTTGCATTAAAAAAAACACCTACATATTCACTGATCAGCCAGAACATTAAAATCACCTGTGTAATACTGTGAATGTAACCCTGTTTCCAGTTCACCGGCTGCCCTTCTTCTGACCACTTTTAACATGTACTAACCACATCACAAATTGGCCCTTGTCAAAGTACAGATCTTTAAACTTGCCCATTTTTTTGGCATCTGACTCAACACTCTTAAGAACTGACTATTCACTTGCTGCCTAATACGCTTTGACGGTGCTACTGTAAAGAGATAATCAATATTATTCAATTTACCTGTCAGTGGTGTTAATGTTATGGCTGATCAGTGTACACAGACACATTACACTGCAAATATTGATTGGTTTGATGGTAACAAACCCATCTGTGTGCTTTAACATCATGCAAAATGCAAGCTGTCCAGACTAAATTTAAAAATTTGTTATGTGGCTCATTTGTTACCTCAGTGGTTAATTGGAAATTGGCAGGTTTTATTGATATTTTCTAAATATCAATACTTTTCTAAATTGTTTTGCAAAACCACATAAAACTAAATGCAATAAATCTGGTTTATAATTGTGCTGTTGTGCAATTGACAGGTACAGTTGTTATACTGTGACATACATTTATACAGTTTTACCCATAATCTTTCAAATGTGTGTCATTTTAATGGTGGCTTATACAGTATGTTTATCACTTGTCATTTGGATCTTTAAGGCTAATTACTGTAACGTAATAGTTAGTTCGACTTTAACACACATTAAAATTAAAATGACATCTTATACAGTATACAGTACTGTTGAGCTTGGAAAAAGCTTGTGTTTGACTGACAAATGTCTAACACCTGTCACATTTCAAACAAGAGGCCCCTGTAGAGGAAACAGCTAGAAAAGGGCACCAAAGGGCAATAAAGCGTTAGAAAATTCCCCAGATTCTTCACTTGGCATTTGTGCGGCTAACGACAACAGAGACAAAAAAATCACCCGGGGAAAGGGGTGCTTTTGAAAAGACATTTCTCCTGCATGGAAAATCGTCTTTGGGGAAGTCATGTAGGCCTAAAAGAGTGCTTTACTCTGTGTGTGTGCGTGTGTGTGTGTGTGTGTGTGTGTGTGTGTGTGTGTGTGTGTGTGTGTGTGTGTGTGTGTGTGTGTGTGTGTGTGTGTGTGTGTGTTCACTTTGAGAATGCCTGAGACACATCCACTGTGCCTAATTCAGAAGAACATATAACAAAAACCATGGCATATTTTAAGCTACATTTATACAGTACTACATGCCAAAAAACACTAAAAATACACACTACTATTTAGTCATGGAATATTATGTAGTTCAGCAGCTCTTGAATTTGGATGTAACTTATCCTTGTCAGTTCATGTGAATATAATCATAGGTAGTGTACAACTTTTACAAAGCTTACTATTAAAGAAAGTAGTGTGTAATTATGGCTATAGCCCTATTGTGACATATGAAAACCACAGAATAGTTCAGGTGTTAATTCACCACTTGGGAATTATGTCGTTCATTTGATAACGGCCTTCGTCGTTTGTTCAGCAGAATATTTTGTTTGGCTTTCCTTTTTTCATTTTGTCCTTAAAGCTGACCTTCAATTACTGTTTGAACAGAGAAGTCTTCTTTTCCATCGCCTGCTTTGAGGTGTGCCTCTTAACTGTCTACTTTCTTTCTTCCTTTTGTAGTGCTGTGCGGATGTGGAGGTGGTTTCTTGTCTTTCTCTCTCCTTGTGGGAGGCATCCTTTATTTCCCTCTCTGAGGAAGTGACTAAAATGTGAGCTTTATGTTCGGGTTTCCGTGCCTCATTCACCCACAGTGGCCCTGAGCTCCCGGACTGAGCTTCTTTCCCATTGACTCCCTGCAGCATTCAGCTTATGTCAAAGGCCAAACACTATGACTGATCTGTCATGTGGTCTATGAACAAAATAGTGGAGGCTTTGTTTGATCATACGTGGTCAGGCCACATTACAAAGGGCTGAAAGTTGGCTCTGAAATTATATGTGTCCTGACACAAAAGCAAATGATTTGATTATAATCACAGATAATGAATGGACCGGAAATTTGCACAGATATAATATCTATGACATTGTCTAGGCAAAGGAGGACTCACAGATGTCCTGGATGGCTAGAGTAGCACAGGGTTGTGGTTTCTTACTTCTGGCAGATCACTTTCTTTTCAAGGTGTTGGGAATTCTTAATAAATTCTTGTTCATTTGCTGTGTTATCCTCGTGTGGTAGATCCAGAGACTCTCAGGAAGACTAGGCATGAAGTAAGAAATACAACCTGGATTGGATGCCGGCCCCATGAACACACATTTGCTTAGTTTTTGTAGAACATTTTGTGTACCAGAACATGGGACTAGAGCTGGTACCTGAGCTCATCTAACCGGTACTCAAGCTGGTACCTGAGCTCATATAGCCAGGACTAGAGCTGGTACCTGAGCTCATGATTGAATTAAATGCAGTGAAAATGTTAGCTGTGCTGCTCCTGTGATGCTCCTTTAGGAATTACCTGGCGGTAAATGATGTGGTGCTGTGCTGTGATCTTTTATTTAAGAACACTCCTTAGGTTAAATTGTAAATTGTTCACAGTGCACTCAAGGGAAAGGATTTACACATTATACCTGTATCTAGTTGCAATCATGCTTGGTTGGAGAAAGTCCTGGATTAGCATTGTTTGAGGAATCTCAAGGGGGGAAGCCCAATGGTTCAGGTTTTGTGCTAGTGAGTTTGTGAGTTCAGGATTGACAGACAGCCATTGTTAGGCCCTTATGCAAGACTCTTAACCTTCAACTGTTCGGGTATTTGTCTGGGTTTGTATCCTCTCTCTTGTAAGCAAAGGCAGAAAAGAAAAAGAAAACACACTGACGAGTAAAACTACCATAGTAAAACAATACAAGTAAATATGTCACCTGGTGAAAGGCCACTTTAGGCCACTTTACTTATGTGTGACACAACTAATCTGAAAATATCTGAAGAACGCATTTTTAAACAGTGTTAATTAGTTAATTAACCACCTTTATTATCAACAGATTATAAAGAAAGGTCAAATAAAATAAATATGGATATGAAATTCCAATGGCGGTTAAGTAGCTTTTTGGATTCATACATGTTTCTGGCTATACCATTAGCCATTTAGCAAAGACGCCCCTTTGACGCCCTTGTCTTGAGCCTCGGCAATAGACTGTAGCAAAAATTAGACATATTTAACACAACTGGCAACTGACACTGAACATCTTAATACAGAGCTAAACTGTAAAATGCTAATATCTACACAGGTTTTGGCTTGCATAATTTGCAGATTAATATCAAGCAGTTTTGAAAACAGGGCATAAACACAGCCCAGGGATGTTTGTCAGTCTTCACTGTCTCAGACACTGCTGCTTGACACTGACAGGAAACTTCTACTGTGGTAAAAGGCTTTATTGTTGTTTACTTTGTATTGGTGATAGAAAATGTATTGAAGTGTAATATTTTACACTGGATACTATTTGAATTAAAATGATTTAATTATACTCAAACATCTGGCATCTGTAAATATAAATGCATGTCACATTTTTATTTTCCACTTGCTGCAAACTTTTTTGACACTGATTTCTTTTTGTTCAAATAGCTGCTTTGTTAAGTGCACAGGTGTGGTAGTTTCCTTATATATATAGTCAACAGATTTTTTAAAACATGTGGTGAATATATATGTCACACATTTTGGAAATGACAGCATGGACCCTAAAACTATACCTGGAGCTTGATAAAAGATCAAAGGAATAAGAGTTATGCAAACACACTCCTGTCACATGACCTCTAGATGAGCATCCAAGTCATTGTGTACATCTGCACAAAAATGTGTCTTCATGCATGTAAGAGCATGTGCTGGTTCCCCTTAAAGCAGTAACTTCAAACATTTAGTGTAACCACATTCCTTCATCTTAGTCCTTTAGTGTCCATCAGTTCCATCTAACAATAACCAGTGCACAACAGCTTTTTAGCTTGTGTGCTAACTGAGAAAAATCAGAGCAATGTCCTATGAATGTGAAAATGCTGGGTGTGCGGAGGTGTCCTGTACATCTGTCTGTGGGGATAAATCTGTCAGCACGTTAGCATTAGCCTAGAGGGGGCCAGAATGGAGCAGTGTGATAATGCTTTGTCCTATTAAAGATGGATGCACTGCTGGGTGATTTGGTGATGGTAAAAGTTCCACTGAGATGTATGTGTGCGCTGTGCTGTTTAGCATGAATTAAAGAGTCTATTTCGGCTTTTCAGCTGTGTGATAGGTTCTCTCTTCAGGAGGCCCAGTAGAAATGGAACAAACATGTATGCCTGTTTTAGTACCCTTACAAGGACCCCTCTCTCTCTCTCTCTCTCTCTCTCTCTCTCTCTCTCTCTCTCTCTCTCTCTCTCTCTCTCTCTCTCTCTCTCTCTCTCTCTCTCTCTCTCTCTCTCTCTCTCTCTCTCTCTCTCTCTCTCTCTCTCTCAGTATGGGGAGGAAGGAGAGAGCATGCCCCAAAGGCACTGAGTATACTTTCATGTGTGATCAGGATACAATACATTCACATACAAGGATCCCCAGCTAATAAGGTTCACCATTGGTCTTTTTCTGCTGTTTTTTTTTTCTTTCCATAATTGGCATAATATTTAATTCTTGGTTTCTCTTCTGTATCCATGTGCTTTCTATTTCAGATTAAAAACATAATCTGAAACAAACATATCCTCTGAGGCAAATCCCCTAAAATAATATATTAGTAATAAGCAATATAATGCATTCATGGGGAAAAGCTTATTAATAAAACTGACATCACAAGTTAGTTACTAAAAAGGATTGCACATTTGCTACTGGCCCATAATCTTGTGTGCTTAACGTCCTTATGCTATAATAACAGGAAGGACTAATTCTCAACTGCAGGCCTGACTGCATCGTTTTTAAAATATGGGCAGGTCTTTGCTGGCGGGATATTTATAGTATTGCATTAAGAAAGGAATCAATTGAGGTTAAATGTTCCATTGCAACATTGACTCTCCTCTGTTGAGACCTGCCCAGAAATGCTGGCTCAAGGCTGTTAGTAAAGCCATAGTGTCAAGATTGCACAGAAAGTGAAAAATTTGGTTACAGACTCTAATTATTATTTTGTTTTTGCAGTACTATATAAGCAATATTTGGTATTACAGGCTAATTCAGTATCTGAATAAAGTAATTTGTGTGAGTCATTTATGTCACCTACCCACATCCATCAATATTCTAGAGCAGGTTTTATCAATATTCTATGCAGCCAGATGACACATTTAACTGTAAAATAAATCCCTTGCAACACTTTGCACTAATAGGGTAATTATTTAAACATGTGCAATAATGTGTCTATTTATTAGAGCAAAAAAAACTTTCTGTTGATTATCTTTTTTTCATAGACAAAACAAATTGGGGCCAATTTGACATTCTTTCAATATTCAAGAAATGAATTGTCAGATACATTTATATACAATATACAACTTGCAGTGAAATGAAAAAAAAAAAAACCCTGACCTGCTCCCCCTTAGACTGTGCATATAAATAAAACAAATTGAAAGAAATAACAAGAAATAAAAAACAATTTTAAAGAAATATAATATTGATGTGCAATTCTGTTAAACTCCAGTGGAATCGTTACGGAGTCCTTCTTTATAAAGTCTTGAGGTTTAGATGAAACTCCTTCCATTCAATTCAATTTCAGCAGTAAAAAAGTTTGTGCTTTATGGATCCCTGGACCCCACTTTCAGAACCTGTTGTCAATGCTGCAGTAGAATCAAGTGGCATTGTGGTTTGTTAATTGTGTTTTGGGATATCTGAGAGTAAAATTTGCATTAAAATTATAGGACATTTAACTGTTTTCATTTACTTGTTTAAACACACTAAGACTTGCAGAGTTTACAGCCAGAAATTTCATATTCCTCTGAATATCGTGTTGGCTATACTGCCCCCTAACGGCGAAAAAAACATCCAAGCCTGTATAAGACATCTGCTTGGGCCACTCTGCCAAAAAGATTAAGAAACTATACATATTCTTGTCTCTTGTCTTAATCTTTTATACCTTTAATATCTATTTGTTCACTTAGACATGTGGATTTGGTGTATAAAATAGATTTAAAGTACGTAACTGGGCCACAATTACCTTTAAAAGACACATTATACCGTGTGCACATTGCTAGGGGAAAAAATAGATAAAGTAGTAAACTCCTAGTGCTGTAAGCTTAAGGATGTCACTCCAGCTACAATGGGAAGCACAGATTAGCACCATTTTTTCTTCTGAGCGTCTCGTTTTTATTGCCGCTTGTTACGTGATGTTTGTGTGCTCTCGCCATTTCCTTTATTACCCCATTTAAAGGCACAGTTTCACATTTTTTAAGTTCGAGTTAACGCCATTATACACACTTTAGAAAGCTCCTTATCAAACATGTGTAGTAAAGGAGATGCAAAACACAGGGGCGTTATGAGGAAATGATGTTGAGGGAATGTAGTATTTGTGCTTCATAATGTGTCTGTGTACATAATGGATCATCTGCCCAAATTACAGTAGAAACCATTGTCTTTTCTCACAATAAACCACGTTTTAAACTTTTGTTTTGTTTTGTTGGCTGAGCAAGAAATAACAGCAACAAAGAGGTTGTTGCTATAGTATTGTTTTTTATACTATAATGACCACACAAAACCTTTATTTTTTATTAAAAAAAGAGGAACATTTATTTAAAGACAAATCATACCATATATGTGAAACTTTTAAGCTATAAACTTTACCACACAAAAATAGCTTTCTCTTCATGTGCTTTAGGCCAATACACTTTAAATTACAAAACTAACAAATTATAAACCCTTAATTAAGGGTTAGAAATTACACTTACAATAAACATCTTGGATGTACAAACTTAGTATTCTAGGACTTTGCCAACAATTAAGTTGTATGTGTGGATAAGGCATGATTATTTCAGTTGGCAGTAGATTAATTACATATACCAATAAATTAAAAAAAAAGAAAAAAAAAAAAGGATAAGGGTTACAGCAGAAAGTTAGCACTGCTGGCTATGACAATACAGAAAAATTACAAATGACCTGCATATACACACTCATACAGATGTATAATGCATGTTTTATGAATGTATCATAACAAAAATAGTCTATTGATAAAGTCAGATCAGACCACCTGGTCTAATGAGTTCCTTATTTCCATGGCAAAAAAAAACCCAACAACAACAAAAGATGGACACGATTATTCCTTACAGCTTGTGACTGCTTATAGCATGTTCATGCATGTGGATCAACAGTGTGTTGCCATCTGTTTTAGTGCCATTATTTTAAACAGAGCTGCCATATATTTCAAAGTAATGATTAAGTTTCCTACCATGCACAGAAAAACTATCTATCTGCTAATCTGCTAATTCTTACAAAAAAAAAGATGGGTCTGTAATTAGTTTAATGAATTTACCTTAAAATTTGAAATAAGACCAAAGTAATAAATCTTATTGTACCCAATAAAAACACATCAAAGAAACAAGTCCACTGTAATAAACATCCCTGAGTGGTACAGTTTTGGTTCAGTTTCGTATTTATGTTCAAATTTATTTAGAACATACCCTTTCAGATTGATTACCACAAAGTCTTAAAAATATTAAACTCATAACCAAAAAAATCTGGTTAAAGGGTTTTCATTTTGTGATAACGGTCATATAAATCCTTATGCATAGAAGAAAATAATAGGGTTTTTATTGTTTTAACTTCTGGCTCTGCTGCAGAAGCACATCATGGAAAAAAATAGAAACAATGATGTGGGCCAACAGGAACACAACAGAGTTGAGTTACAGTAGTTGTCCTTTTAGCTGAAAATAGACCATGCAATTAAAAAACAGGTATGCATTTTAACAGTAACCACTGTTAAAAAACCTCTACTGTTGTTTGAAATAAAAATGTGAAAGTTAGTCTAGATTGGGAACAACACAAAGCCTGTACACATGATTTACACTGCCATGGAACATCTCATTAAATCTTCCAGTTTTTTCCTACATCCTGTACTTTGTAGTAAAATATTAATGACGTCATCTTGAATTAGCTTGTATTACAACCAGCGATTTTGGTTGTTTCTTTAAAAGCTCACATGATACTTTATCAGACATGATACAGCTACTTGCAATAACAATGCCCTAATAAGTCCATAATTTGCTTGAAATATAACAAATCTTTTTCTGCATACTGTTGCTAGTTTTCATCTTCCTCCTCATCCTCATTATCTTCAATATCTACTTCTTCCTCTTTCTGGCCTTGCTCTCTAACCTCACTGCTGGCTGACTGACACATATCATCCATTTCCTCTATATCTACTTCCTCTTCTTGTCTCTCCTCGGTGGAAGATTCCACTCTGTCATGGTCACTGCCATCAGCACCTGAAACAAATGTGCAATGACTTAAGACTGTAGATTACTTTATGCCTTGTAACCAGATTAGTGATTAAAAAGAAAAATGTGTAAAATTATATGACTTTTTTTTTACACTGAAGCATATTCTATAAACTAAAAGGCACATTTTAGGGTATATTTATATTGTGTATTCTTGCCTGTAATATCTTGCTAATTCATTACCTGTGATTCGACTTTCATATTCATTGTCCTCCTCATCCTGATCTTCCTGTTGTTGTTGATCCTGTGACACCAATTCCTGATCATCATCATCATCATCATCATCATCATCTGAATCCGAGATGATCACACACTCATCGCCGTTACTGTTTTGGGGTGGTTTGGATGTGCTGAAAAAATATCGAGATGGCGCTTTTAAAGGTAAACAGTCTTAAACTGTCTTACTGTCCCTAACTTCTAGGTAAATAACAGTAATACAAATCACATACAACTGCAATTAAAAAATACACATCAAAGATTGTACAAAAAAATTCCATGCAAAATTTAGAATTGTGGATTTTATTACCTGCCATTTTCTTGTGGCTCCCACAATGGTGTCAGGTAGTACCTAAGAGGGTCTTTGTACAGGTCGTCTTTCAGGATCTACATCAGAATTAGGTACAGATGCACAGTACGTTCTTATTATAGAAGCTTGACTTACATAACGAACCAACAAAAACATAATTCAAAATCTGTGTTCATGCACATATATTACTTTGTGCATATACTGTATGTCAGCCTCGTGCAACAGTGTTCAGTTCACAGACTTAAGCACAGTGTCTGTGCTGCTATATAATAAGCTTTTTTCTTTTCTGGTTGTAGCCTGCTGAGGCCAAACATACATCTAAACACTAGGACCCTGGAGATAATCTTCTTGTCCTGGATGCCTACTACTACTACTACTACTACTACTACTACTACTAGTGCCAACTACTGTCCACCTCTGAAGACCACCCGGCTTTACTGTACCTGTGCTATTTCATCCATTCCAGGACTGCTATGGTCATCAAACCAGTGAAAGAAACTCTCATAAACTCCACGTGAATTCCGCCTTGGTTCTCCATTCCTTGTCAAGGACTGTCCATGATGCCAAACAATTGGATTTGAGAAAGAAACAGGGGATCCTGAGGAGAAATCAATACAATGATGATCACTATCTAAAATATATGGAAGACAAAACCATCAATTAAAAATGACCCACGTTTCAGTGATCTTACCTCCCAATCCAAGATGAAGCTCTTTTACTATGACTTTGTTCTGAAAGAACGGATTCCTACGGAAATGGAAGCAAATCCGGTAGCCAAGTTTGTTGTTTTTGAAAGTCTCGATCTGTGCAAAACACAGTTTTGGAAAGAGGCATTTCATTAATCAGGTAGACCTAATCATTTTTGTTAAAAGGTCATTAGGCACAGATAAACAGGACTGGATACTTCACCTCCAAATTGATCATGTAGCTGAGAGCATCTTCATCGTTTTCATCAATCTGGGCTGACAGATGTGGATGGTTGAGAAGCTGAAACAATCTTGGTTAAGCAAACAACAATTGCATTTTTAATGGGTACAAATCAACAAAAGTAAATGGTATACAACAAACATGTTATTGGCCATGTGCCCCTTCTGCATCTATGAGTCAGTTACTCTATTTTGCTGAACACACATGTAATAAAAAACAACATTCATCTTGTGTTGAGTTTTTAAAATGTAGAATTCCAACCAGCTGTAGTGTTTTAGCGTGTCTGGGAAACTCGCAAGATTAACAAGCCAAGAGAACATAAAAGCAAAGCATAATGATCTCTCATAGAGATACAGGAAGTTGAACATATTTCACAGATTAGAAAATAATCTCGTAAGCATCTTAACAGGGCCTTTCCTTGTAGAAAAAAGCAATCCCCTAGGTTTAAACATTTCACTTTCCAGACGTTATATGTTCAGATATCTCTGAAAGCAATATTATAAGAGAAGGGCCACTAAGACTGCAGGTTTTAATTCCAAATACCCGATACTTATTTGAAGTCAAAGATTGAGTGATTATAGGGATAAAAATCAGTTGTAGCTCCTGCTCGGTTGTTGTCCTGCAGCCATAACAGCCAGTTGTAGATAAGACAGAGGCTATTAACTATATAATTAAAAAAAAAAACTTAGGAATGATGTTTCATTGCAGAAAATGTGGACGTTTTCTGAAGGCAATGAATTTAGAGCCTAAGTGCGGAGTGTACTACATACCTTTATAAATAATTTTTGTTCTAAAAAGTTTCTTTAATTCCAGACTTTTCCACCCATACATTCCATACATACCTCTACAGGAAACCAGCATGAGAATTGGACAATGTTACAAACTGTATATCAGGGCCAAAGTGCTCACACTGAACGTACATCACTGAAAGTAGCGGAACAAAGCAGAAAGGACAAGGCAAGATGCAAAATAGTCACTAACAAACGTAACATTCCTGCAGATGCCGTATTCAAACATATTTTTTTGAGTTAAAAAAAAAAACTAGTAAAAATGTTAGGGTGATTCTGTTTAGATGCTTGTGACATGATTACATTTTTTTGGATTTCTATCTGTACGATGAACCTCTGCATTGATTATTATACTGTGTGTACTTCTGACAACTGTAATGTCAACAATAAAGTATGCTTCAAATCGAAAGCCCTGGTGATGCGTTCTGGAGAAAGGATACAGCAGTGAGCCAGAAGCCCGGGATGCTCTGCGCAATGGCAGCGCGCTGTTCGAGGTGAGGACGCCGCTGACGGCCCAACCTGAGCTCCAGGCGTCGATGCAGACGCGCGCCCTTCTTCTCCAGTGCGTCCAGACGCATCTGCACTTGGGCCAAGAGCGCGACAGAGCGCCGCAGCTCGGGTGCCATTTGCACCGATACGATGGAGCACTCCTCGCGCTCCTGATCATCCTCGTCGTCGTCGTCGTCATCAGACGAGCTGGCTGTCAAAGAGGACCCGGGGAGGGAGTCACCATCGTCCTCCTCTTCCTCATCTGCGCAGCGCGCGCGCACCTGTGCCTCTTCACCAACACGTTTCAGCGCGTAAACCGAGCGACTGTCAGCCGCACGCCCAGTGCGCTCCAGCTCTGCACGGCTCGCTTTACTAGTCGTGTTTTCACCGAGGGCTTGTTTGGATGAACAAGGAGTTTCAGTACCTTGGTCCCCGCAACCGGTGAGGCTCGCGAGTGCTTCAGCGGCGACTATCGTTGCGCAATCCGAGCGCGCCGTCCGGCCTTCAAACGTCTCTCCATCTCTGTCCTTACGTTCCGTTTCACTGGCGTTTTCTGTCCCGTTTGCATTTTGCGTGATCTTTTCAGAGAATTCAGAAGCACCGCTGCTCTCTGACGCGCCATTTTTGTGCTTTAATCGAACGACGTATTTTTGCGCGCGTTCACGCGACTCGCTCTCTCCATCTTCCTCCTCATCTACTTTGGGCTGTTTGGACAGCAGGGAGTCCTCCTGCTGCCGCGGGCTCGCGCTTCTCTTATTACATACGGACGGCTTATTACTGCAGTCCGACGTTGTATTCATGATATAATTAACAGCAAAAACTTTATACCGTGCTTAAAATGATTGCTTGGTCGCTTACCGATGTGCTTTTGCCTTGATATTTTTGATCTTACTGATTAACTAGGTTAGTCAACTAGCTGGATAGCAAGCTAACCCGTTTGCACTTATCCTCTGTCGAGAAAGCTAGAGTTTAGAGGCCTAGCTCAGTTCTATACTAACTATCAACAGTGATTGCTTCCCTTCCCTTGCAATACTGCTGTTTCGGTCTGCAAGAAAGTGTAAAATTCTCTTACTTATATGTGTGACAAGGCCTCGTGTTTTCCAGTTCCGCGTACTTGTTTATAATTTGTCCTTCCGTTCGCCATTTGGCTGAAGCCAAACGTTCCTACGAACAATGCTCTGATTGGCTGAGCGGCGCCGCGCAAAACTCGTTTCAGCCAATTGTAAAGCAGTTCAGGACATCATAACAGCGTCCCTTTTAAAGACACGAGTTGTTATTTCTAGTTGTTTTGTGTCTGCAATTTTTATATTTAAAAAAGAAGACGCGGAAAGACTCGTATTACTGTCAAGGTAATATGTTTTATTTTGTAACATAGGACAGTTAAGACCATTTAAATACAACGAAATAGCACAAGAATTTGTGTACCTTAGTATATTAGGCATCTGCCTATGTAGAGCATCTGTCTTTCTGCAGCTAAAAAAGCTATTGAGTTAAAGTCATCTCACTAGAAATGGCACACATAATGCAAATCTGAAATCAATGTTGTTGTTTTTTCCAATTAATTTGAAATAATTATTTATTTTAATTTGTATTATACTACCGGAAAGCCAGTAAGAACATGAACATGAAACTGAAATTTATTCTAAAGAGAATTTGCAAATTCAAATATCAAATTGCAACTGAACTTTTGAACATTTAATAGGAATTATTCACATTTTAGACTCACATTCAGAATAATTTGCAGGTAAAGGCAGGTGAATACAGAACCCAGAAATTCAGATTTTTTTGCATCTAAATGGAAAATTCAAATATCATAAATCCACTATAAAAACTCCATAGAAGCTAACAAATGATTTAGTCATACTGGCGAGTCAAAGAGAAACAAGTCTAATCATAATCAGTAATTACTCATAGATCCACTGAAAGAGACACTTTGAGGTATTGGTGGCATTGCACAGAATGTCTCAAGATGTGACTTAAAACTAAAGAATGTAATTTCAAGAATAAAACATGGAATAGTGTGCCACCCAGTTCATGTCTTGGTCCCTGGAGAAAACAAAAGGAAACTTGGTCATTAATAGATTAATAGACTCTAAATATTTGCATTAGTACTGAATTGAACTCTACAAAACGTTTCATATCAAGATCAGCAATTTCTACGCATCAGTGATAGCTGCCTCATACATTATCTAATATAAAGCAAAGCTGCATTTTGCATTGAACTCCTATGTCCTGAATGTTCAGTGGGCTTAATCATGTATCTGTTGGATAATGTAACTGGGGACAATTCCTGCATAATAATTGCAACATATTCAACACACAATTAAATAAAATACAAGATAATCACCTTTGTAATTTTTGCCCTCTCCTCCTCAGAAACTCTGCTTCATCCACTGTCCAAACAGAGCCTTTCCCTCCATCAACACGTACAAAGCACTTATGGAGGCTTAGGTTGTGCCGGACTGCATTCTACATGTGTGGGGGTAAAAAGATTACAAATAGTGAGATATATGCTAATAGATATATCAACCTTTAACATGTTTCTGCATATTCAGAATACTACTTTAGTACACTGAACCAAACAACTAGGCTTGATACAAAAGATGTTTATTGAACATTCACATCAATGTGGTGTTTGTCAGCAATTCTCAGGGTTAAATGTTTTTTTGGTTAGATAGCTGTGGTTTGCTTGTGGTCACTGAGGCGCAGAACAAAAAAAGTACAAGGTGTCTTTTACCTTCCATGTGGCTGTGTTATGACGGAAGTAGAAGAACTTGCGTGTAAACCAGTGATAGATTTCATTCAGCGTAAGCTGTTTCTCAGTAGATTCAAGAATTGCCTACATAGCAAGATACAAAGTAAATGTGATTGATTAATCTAAGAAAAATCAAGAGAATGTCTTTGTCAGTAGAAAAAACATTAAAGGTGTTCACCCACCCATCTTATCATGGAGGCATAAGTAAATGGTGGCCTCATGTTTGTGTATTTGTAGCACTCAATACTGGGGACAATTCCTGCAGAATAATTGCAACATAATCAACACACAATTAAATAAAATCCAAGACAATCATGCATGAAGCATGCTAACATATTTAATAGTACAAATAAGACAGAATTTTTATTTATTTAAAAGTATTTATTTTATTTTAAATATTTAAAAGTGTTTATTTAGTTGATACTTGATTATCCACCAGTTGCATTGGGTCTGGAGAACATTCCAGGAACCCTGCTCACAAGGCAGATAAAATATCAAATTGCATCATCTGTGCATGCTTTACATACAGCATATTTTTTGGTATGTCATATTGACCCACTGAAAGTCACTTGTACTGATATTGACACAAGTGATCCTTTATGGCCCAACTTCACTCCTGCTTTTAGTAAAATCTAAGCCCTTTGACTAATATTAGTCAAAGATTCTCAATTGAAATAGTACGGTGTGGCTGAGATGACACAGTGGTGTATGAGTTTTAACCACAGCACTGCCCTAATTATATATGGTAAGATATTAACTTAGGATATTAACCACAACTTAGGATCTCAAAAACTATTTTGTGGTCACAAAATACTTTTAAAATGAGTTAGACACGGAGAATTCAAATTAATAAGACTGCTGTGGCCATTGGAACTTAAGCAATGAGATTATGTTGATAATATTACCAAATAATATCAATTGAGTCTTTTAATGATGACAGAGACATAGTGGTGTGAATGACATTGCAAAATAATCTGTATTAATCTGTATGAACATGAAGTTAAAAAAGTGACATTGTGACCTCATGGTATTAATTCCTGGCCACTCCTTATTAAAAATGAACCACCATGTCACATCAGAAGCTCAATTTTTATTGTTTTTGTACTATGTGTGTATGCTTTAACCTGGTATGAATGGTGTTGCTGGGATTTGCCAGTATCCTGGAGTTAGCATGTCAGATGAGGCTGTGTTTTGTGCATGTAGAATGCTCAAACTCTGACAGGACTGCAGGCTTCCTGAAGGAGTACTGGATTGCTTCATTCTTGGGTTAGCCTGGAGTCAAAGATCATGTTGGGCAATTACATTAAAATCCGTTTAAAAAATATTTTACCATGAGTACAGCATTATATCATTGATACTTCATCAAATGTGCTTACATCAAAAAGATGCAGGTACATAGAGTGTAGTCTCTGCTTTTCCAGAACCAACTGCAATAATTACACAGCATATAAGCATTATCGGTAATAGAACTTTAATCTTTAATAAATATTCTTAATTCATGTGTTGTGTGCGTACCTGTCTTTCCATGTGTTCAACCATATTTTTCTGCATTCGCCATTGTTCAAAGGTTTTGTCTCCAGGGCCATGCTCCGAATAGAGATGTCTTTATATTACACAATAAATAACAAAGATTTTGTATTAATTTAAGATGCCAGCACGCTAGAGGCATACTAAGCCATTTATTTGCTATAGAAAAGTAGAAAGCTGAAAAGAAATAAAAAGCATAAATTTTAAGAACTTGGAAGCATCAGGTATGTCACACTATATATGATAAAGGTTATAACTTACTTCAGGAAGTGATTATATTCTTTAAAAGCTTCCTTGCAGCCTGGCCAGGTGCACACACCTTTGTTAAATAAAAAGTTTTCAGAGCCCATCGGAAGACTTTAAAAAAAGAAAGAAAGAAAGAAACTTTAGAAGAGAAAGAAAAATATCAAATATTGATTAGAGTCTAATTGTTTGCCAGAACAGCTTTAGTTGACATTTGCTCTGATTCTACAAGTATCTAGAACTTGAGAGGTGAAAACAGACTTTCCAAAGGATATTCCTTCAGTTCTTGTTGAAGTGATGGTGGTTGACTACACTAACTCATCAGTCAAAAACCTTATTTAGCTGTTTAACTGGGTTGGCTTCTTGTGTGTGTGAAGACCAGAGCATGTGCTTTACGTAATCTTCATTCCCACTGACATTCTGGAAAAGGTTACTCCAGGAGTTTCCAGTCTTATCTGCCAATGGCCGGTGTAGGTGTTTTCATTTTAAGCAAGCAAAAGTCACACCTGATAAGCCAGGTTAATCAGTTGATTTTTCATCTTTTAATAGACTCAGATGTGGCTTCAGTTATATTAGAGTGAAAACCTGCACACTCCCATCACTTTCCTGATAAGATTTGATACCCATGGGATACTCCAATCAAAATAGACATGTTAAGATACTTGTCCTAGAAATAACTGCCAAAAACTTGTAGGCAGAAAATCAAAACCAGCTCTAAAGGTAGATCTCCAAATTACCTCTGAGTTACGACCTTAACAACATCCAGGCTGAAAGTATTCATAGTAGTATAGTAACAAGAATTCATTTTACAAAGTAGAAAACCTGTTTAAAAAGAAAAATCTGCTAACAATAAAAAAAAATAAAAGATAAAAGCAGTCAAGACTTCAAGTTAGCATATTTTCTTACTCTGTATGGTGCTCTGTTGTACTCTGAGCAGGACCCGGTCCAGAAGCATTGACTCTGCTGGGATAGCCTGTGTCATAAGATGTTAAGTTGACTGGCAGTTTATTGTCCGTTTCTTCCTTAAACACGAGTTCATTGGAACAGTCACCCATACTAGTCTGGCTGGATGAGACTGTGGATTCGAAAGATTTTCTGTTCAAAATTCTATTTCACTGAAACAGTCATGTATGGAGATGGAATATAAAAGTGTGTTGTTAAGATGGGCATACCATGTGGCAGAGTCTGGTTGCCTTTGCGGAGAACTGATGGTCTCTGCAGGATGGACTGCTGATGTTGCTTGTTGTTTTTGTCATTGGTGTCCTGGACACAGCAAACAAGTGTCATGTAGATTTGCAGGTAAAATATTATAGAATGCGCTGCTGAAAAAGCACAATAGCTTGTGCTGTTATACCCAACAATGGTGTGGTGCAATGCCTGAAGCTGATTATTTTCTACAAACAGCACTATCCAATTGTAGCTAAATTTTTAGAGCTGACAATTTTATGTATAAATAATAACATTTATCTATAGTTAAAGTTAATGTTGTAGAATATCCATGAAACAAGTTAGTTCCTGTTATCACTTACATCATAGCAGCTATAAACCATTGTTCCCTCACCTCACTCTCACCTTTCTCTTAAGTAAATAAGACAAATGATTGTAGCTTGTCAAGTTCCTTTTCTGTAATTATGAATTATGACTTATGTGATTATGGTGGGGGAAAAAAAGGAAAAGCTTCATTATTGATTGCTATGAACTGTTACATCATTCCAAAAATGCTAAATAAACATCTCACAGAAAATGATACTATATCATAAAGTACACCTTTTCTAATCAATTTACATGCAGCATCATCTGCTCAAAACCTTGTATAAGAGTGCAGAAATATAGACCTTACTCTGTTGAAGAAAATTTTTTAATTCAAGCATTCAACAGCATCGTGGTATATTTCTGCTATATATTTCATTCATCTCTAAATGTTTAATAAATGTACTTGAAAGATTACTGAGCTATAAATAAATAAATAAACAAACTTATGTTTCAAATATCAGAAACGTAATATTTAGATTCAGATTCAGACCACTGTTTTAAAAACTTTCTTTTTTCAAATGAACACTGCTTATTTTTTCCTCTAGCTTACTTTTTCTTCTTCACACTAAGTGTCCGTTATTCCTCTAATATCTGAGTACTAACTTTGTTTGTGTTACCTTTGTGATGATGCACTGATTGGCTCTTGAAGATATGTCACCAGCTGTGGACTTTATCTGAGATCTGGATAACTCAGGAGGCTCTTTTAACAGCTGATGGAGTTTCTTCTGGTCCTTCGAATTACTGCCACACTCTTGTCCTCCACTTGTTCCAGCTCCATTATGAAGCATAGCTGGAGTTTATATACAGTGTTAGTTATTGTTTATATCTATTTTGTTAGTGGTAGACTTCAAATCTGGGCTGTATAAATGGCATACAAGTATTCATTTTTAATAATAATAATAATAATAATAAATTATACATTATTTAGAAACTAGCTTGAATTATTTAGTAAATAATAAACCAGTAAACTGTTCAGAAATCACTTTTGTTGACCTGAAATATAATTGGAAAAAAAAATTGGAAACCAATATAAATGATTGCATTGGTTTTCATATTGTCATATTGTCGTTAATAGTTAATATTATTGAGCATGTGGTGCTAAATGAAAAACTGCAACATAATGTGAAAAAAACACTGAAATCTGTTGATATAATATGAATATAAAAATAAAATATGAAAACCTGTGGTATTTGTGTACAATGTGTACATATAAAATACATATATGTGTTCCAGGTAAAAAGGATAAACCATAAAAAATGGTCAAGATCAACATGAAGTCTGTACTAATGCCAAAAAGCTTCACTTCACTGCATCCCTTCCACCTTAGCACCAGGAAAGAAATTATGAATCCTTTCTTAAGCATATAAAGCCTGAATGTATCTCTACATGCACCATAGTAGAAGTACTGGAAGAAGCTATAAGACGACAAAGATCATTTCCGCCTAAATAAGACACAATTCCAACACCACGCGGCTAAATAAACAGACAGAAAAAATATGCAAACATTGCACACGCAACAAAACTGACACAAACATTTGGCCACTAAACGATACCAACACAACCAGATTCGGCAGACTCCAACGGTATAAAGATGAGCACTCTGTAACCAAAGGAGAAAAAAAACTTTTTTTAACAACCAAGTATTTTTTATTTTTTATTTTGCTGTGTTCCATCTTCTCTTTCTATGATCTGGTAATAATTACACTTATTCTAAGTACCAGAATTATACACCTTGTAGTTTTTGAGATGTAATTTGAGCATGTCGTTTTTTAAGCAAGAGGCTCAAAAATAGGCCTAGGGTTAAACAGGTTGAACATCAAACAAAGCTGTATTAGAATACAGTGGACTGCTGATGATTCTTTAGTTGCCAGATGTATCATGTGCCAAATAGGCAAAAAAACAAACAAACAAAAGAAAAAACATAAAAACTTCATCTATGTGTGTTCTGTGCTATTGTGGTGTTGCACAGGTGTGCATTGAACTGAAGATGAGGGAAGCAACCAGGAAAGCTTTTGCAGATGGAACACACAAACACACACATCCGCCTGTGTAGGGCCCCCCATGTTATGGAAAGAGAACCTAAAGCAACTTTGTTCGATTTCACCTACTGCATTTTTATTGTTGTAAATTATTTAAATTCATTGTAATGTATTGCATTGCATTGTAATGTATATCAGAAAAAAAAAAGGTGGAAGTCAGTAAAAATCTTATTCTAAACCAGGAAATCTATTTTAAACTGCAAAAACGCTCCTTATTAACAAACACGAGAAGAGTAGTATAAATATAACTTTAAAACTGCAGTTTATTTATATTTCTTAGTTTTTCAAAAGGTTAAATTTCCACTGTGTAAAAGCTGTATCACTCAAATACCTGTACTTTTCTTTTGCTTTTTTTTTTTGAATGCTGTTGCCTTTGTGGTTTAGTGTTCATGTTTAGGCCTGAACTGAGCTTGTGACTTTCCTCTAACAGGTGACAGGTGACATTTACATGTAACCACACAAATGTCACCTTTAGGGGTTTTTCTAAAAAGTGAAAACTGAGAATAATCAGAGGAAGTAATTTGTTTTGCTAGGGTTTTGGGGTGAATGGGTGCACAAAAAAATATTTTTACATATAAAAAAATTATAGAATACTTTACAAAATAAATAAATAGACAATACATAAAAAACGTATCTCAAATAAAATTGCTCGATTCTGATATTCTACTAGTATACTAAGCAGATACTTTATTTTAGTTAGTTTGTTTTTTGTTTTTTTGTTTTATTTCTTACAGAAATACTGCTTATTAATGTAAGGAATAAAATACTTTTGGACATGTTGTAAGAGAACTCTAGCACATCATATGTACACATCAAGTGCTGCTCCATTTATGTGACAGCAATTTGCCTTGATTACAAATCATGCTTTTTAACATTTTACAGTTCTGTTTCATGCTGTGAAGCATCTGCGAGACAAGTTAGTTCCTGTTATCACTTACATTACAAACAGTCCTTCCCCACCAGCCTGTCTTTTTTTTTTCTCTAATAAGAAAAAAAATCAAAAAACAACACAGCTTGTTATGTTACCAAGAAACCGGAAAGCGCAAAAAAGCTGTCACAGAAAAATTATTGACTGTTACCGAAAGTGGAGACTCCTCCAATATATGCTTAGGGACAATTAAGAATAAACTTTACAGACAATTGTTTGTTAAAATCCCAGGAGATCAGCAGTTTCTGAAATACTCAGGCCAGCCCATCTGGTGTCATCTACCAGACCACAGTAAAAGTCAAAGGGTTTAGGTTATTAGATTAGACAACTACATGAATGTGTCTCTAATAAAGTGGACACAGATACTGTAGGAGTATTTATGTCATTTCCTTATATACTGTAAATGTTAAATACAGTCTCCTTAAAAAATCTTCTCTATATCAACATATGCTTTAATTTGTTAAATAATAAACAAACTTTTTATGTTTGTTCAATGTAAGTCTTATATTTTATATTGGTGTCTGCTCTTTATGTCCCTGTTAGTGAGATGTTACTAAAGAAATGTTCACAGAAACAGTCTATTATATAATCCTATGATTTGAATTACAGTTGTCACTACTGTCAGAACTGTGAACAGCTTTTAACCCATCATATTACAGAAATTGTGTGCTGTTATATAAAATTTAGAGAAAAAAATGCAAATTAAGTTTAAGAAAAAAATAGTATTATTCATCTTTGTATGTATATGTTATACCTACGCATCATTACATTTGCCTTTACATTTAAATTTACGGCATTTGGCAGAAGCACTTATCCAGAGTGATGCACAAAGGTGCTTGTAAGTAACACTGATTCACTGGGTTACAAAATATACATTAAACTATTCAGTTTAGAACCAATATAGTAAAATACTAATGTATAGAATGTAATGCCCATCATTTTGCCAACATTTACAACAGTAAGACAATAGTATGTGTAAAACCGTATTTGGTCACCTTGGCTAGACAGTTTATCTTTACTCCACAACTATAAAGACAATGTGACACATTCCATTTCATAGCTGTGTGGCAAGGCAGAAACCACTGCTTGCTAATAGCAACTTGAATGTTTAGCATATCAGGGTTGCTCACAAAGCATGAATCTTCGAAACAGGTGACATGTTCGAAACAGATATAGGAAAGTGAAACTTTATGAGTGATAGGATTATGTTATGGCAGCAAGATAATGAATGAAATTAACAGGTTGTGCTCAGGAATCCAGTCATTTATATTTGCTTGTTTGGACTGATGCTTTTATCAAATCGACTTAGAACTGAGTTTGGATTCAACTGAGCACCTGATTTGCTGAAAACCTTATGCTGTAAAATAAAATATATACACCTGTATATTTTTGCAGTTATCTAATCAGCCAATCATGTAACAGCAGCACAAGGCACAATGGCAATGCCATGGCATGTCAAGAGCTTCAGTTACTGTTTACACTACATCAGATTGAGGAAACAATGTGATCGCTGTGACTTTAAACATGACATGGATGGTGGTGCCAAATTAGTTGTTTTTAGTATTCCAGAAATTCCTATTCTTTAGGATTTTTACACATAATAGTTTTTAGAGTTTACAGAGAAAACCTCTTGGAGCAGTGGACCAAAGGCTGAAACACCATGTTGATGGGAGAGATCAGAGGAGAATTTCCAGATTCGTTTGAGCTGACAAGAATTCTATAGAAACTAATCTAAGCACTCTTTACAACAGCTGTGAACAGAAAAGCTTCTCAGAACACACAACACACCAGACCTTGAGGTTCATGGGCTACAACAGCAGAAGACCACATCGGTTTGACTTCTATCAGCCAAGCACAAGTATCTGAGGTTATCCTTGGAACAGACTCGCTCAAACTGTACAGTTGAATTCTGGAGAAAGGGTGAGATTATTTGAGTTACTTATACTTATTTCTTCCTGCAGCTCGAACTAATGTTGTCGATTCTTCTGGCTTCTTTCATAAACAAGGCATTACCAACTATGAAACTGTCACTCATTCAGTGTTGTTTTTTTAAATACATTCTGTGTCACCTTTAGAGACGATTATATGTGACAATCCCAGGTTATGAGTAGTTTCAGAAATACTCAAACCAGCCAATCTAGCACCAACAACCATGCTATGTTTAAAGTCACAGAGATCATTTTTTACCCCATTCTTATGTTTAGTATGACATTACATAACATTAACCGAAGCATCAGCATGATTTTATGAATTGTGCTGATACCACATGATAGGCTGATTAGATAACTGCATGAATGTGTTCCTAATAAAGTAAAGGCTGAGCACATATTGTGACTTTAACCCAGCAGATGTCAATGTTTGGGTGAAATTCGGTATATTTCAACATTGATATAATTGCGTTTTATCATAATATTCTAAAATAAATACTAAGCACCTAAATAGTTAGATTTTACATGCCTGCCTAATCACACTAATATGAATTGTTCTACAATACATCTCTTCCTCAGTCCATTCGTTATGTTACCCATTCTGAAACTAAAGACTATAGTCTTTCAAATATTCTATTAAGATAACACCTGGAAGCAGACATCATTAATCAGGAAATTTCAAGTTCATTTTGGCCACCATCAAAGCTCTGTTTTATATTTATTTTGCATATTCATTACAAAAGACATTGCACTGTGCACTATGTATAAGCCTCCAAAAACTTTCCATAAAATGACCACAAATAAGTACTAGATCATTAGTAGGAAGAACAAAGAGAGTTACAGCTAAACATGAAAACTGGGGCATATATGAAAGCTCGTCATTCTCCAAATGATAAAATCTATGCAGTCATAGGAGACTTGCTACAATTCAAGCAAGATTACATTAAAACACGTTTTTTTCTAGTTGGCTGCAAGTTTTTGCATTTGCCCATATCGAAACCATTTTAACAATGTTCTTATTAGTGATTAGTGTACAAGTGTACTGTTATGAATAATGCAGTGTATTAATAGTGTATGTAAGACTGATTCTTTACTCACATCTTATGTTTGTGTTCCGTGACTACAAAGCAACCAAAGTGGAAAATAAGCATCAGTAGAATTATGGGTAATTTCACTATTACTCTCATCATATCTGTAAACAGTAATCTAATATTACAGATATCGTTCTACTTGTCTATTGATGACAACATCCCACATTTATGCAGCTTTTTACATCTCACTAGTTTACAGTATTTATTTTCCATTTATTTTTTTTATTCCCCTTGACCTGCATACTAGAAAAGCAAATACTGACTGAATTTGATACAGTGAGTCATTTGGAATATAACTCTGCAGACTCTGTATTTGTAGTGTGATGTGGGTTACCATTCTTGATAAATGTGTGGTTATTGAACTTGACAAATTTCGCTCGAAGCAGTGGGTCATAGTACAGCTAGCGTTTTTTTTTTTGGTTTTTTTTGTGCTTTTTTCTCTGTTTTTTAAAACTATTTTTCCAAGAACATGACCAGACATTACCTTACTTTTTTCATTTGTATAACTGTAAAAATCTCAATAATTAAAGCTAGTTATTTTTAGATACTCATTTTGTGTTTTAGTCATATGAATGCAACTTAAGCAAGAGTTCATTTTTACACTTGAATAGCACATGGAAACATAAACTAAATATACTTCTATGGGAAGACTGCTGATTTATAGTATTTGATATACCACAGCTTTTTCTGTGACCACGACACACACCTTTTACACTGTACTCGATGCTAAAACACATTTTCTGTGCATTGTACCCGTACTGCATCGTACTGTTATAACTGTAAAAATATAGCAATGTGTATAGAATATAGAATATAGAATATATTGTCCATCTATAGATTACAACCTCCATTTAAACTACTCTCTGGTTTTTGTCTTTTAAACATTAATAAAGAAACTGATACTGTACATGCATGCATCATATAAACGGTCAGGTGCTCTTTCATCCATTTTCAGTATTTGTAACTTACCTTGTCATGTCAAATTATCTTCCAGTACTAAAGAAACATCACTATAAATCTGCTAGGCATAGTGATGGAAAGATTATTATACTCTTCACTAATATTTTCTGTTAGAAGCGCAAGAAGTATACCAGCGTTACCTCTCACTGCCTTTGTCTGTCTGTCTTTCCCACTCACTTGGTCTTGTTAGAGTTTCACTGTTGTAGGAACAGATGGCTCCCTTCAACAGGAAGAAAAACCATAGACTGAGTTCACAAGAGTATAAGAAAGGCACGATTCTCCATTGTGGCCTCATTTGTGACTGTAATTGAGGACATGAATGAATTCTCTACCTCTCAATTTTCTAACATTATATAATAGCAGGTCTACAACAATTCTTGAATGTACAAGCGGTATATAAATGTATTCATAAAAATGTTTACTTTAGTCAAGCTACCTTAACCATGAATCAGGATCATTTTCATTTTTTCGCTGTAATTTACACTGTTGATTGAGAAGTTCACAAGTCATTTGCTAGTATCCAGTACAGAGACCTTTTAAGATGATATCAGATTAAGGTTTCAGGACTGCCCTATGACTGCTGTGACGGAAACTAATTAATATATTACCTAATAAATTCATTAATTACTTTATATTAAAATGGAAATTATTTATTAAATAGTATGGATGCTATAACAAATAGAATCATTAGCTGAGGACTTACCTTTGTCTGCAGATAAACCTGTAGCTGAAAAAAGTGCTGGTCGAATGATTTTTGATCGGGTCACCCCCTTTATAGGTTTCAGGCTACATATAAAGGAAACTGGAACTGTGTGTGTGTGTGTGTGTGTGTGTGTGTGTGTGTGTGTGTGTGTGTGTGTGTGTGTGTGTGTGTGTGTGTGTGTGTGTGTGTGTGTGTTTCTGCGTGCGTGCGTGTGTTTTAATATTTTGTGTATGTTGGTACAAAATAAGCAAAAGTTACATTCACATAAAACAAGTTTATGTCTGCAAAATGAGTTCTAGCACATTAAGGGGTGACATTTTTGATGAAGCCAAAAATGTCCCTAAACAACACACCGTATCTGTATTCATTTTTAGATCCACTTTATTAACCCAATTTTTTATGTGTATGTTATAATGCAAATGGTGTTGGATGCTTCTGAATTGCAAAATGTGTTAAAAAAGTCTTTCAATAATAGCATCAATAATCTTTAATAGGTTTCTTTGGTAACCTGATACTTTCCAGGCTTATTTTGTGTATTTGAATTAATAACAACCAAAGATACCTCTGTAATGGAAAAGAACATGGGAAAGACCATTCCGGAAGACAAAAATGCGCAAAAAAAATTACCTGTTACGTGTTTGGAAAGTCCATTTACGAGATATGCAATATGTGACGTGGTCTAATTTTGGGGGAGGAGGTGACCTATGTTCGTATGTACGCACCATGTGAGATTGGTCTTGAATACTTGACAAAATATTTGAAAAACACTTGAAAAAAACAGCCTATCCTGTTGTTGGTTTTTGAACAAATTTTTCTCAAGCTTTGTGTTTACTAATGATGTTTTCATGCTCAAACATAAAGATATAAAGAATCTTCTCTCTCCACTGAAGTAAACCTCATGTTTTATTATTATTATTATTATTATTATTATTATTATTATTATTATTATTATTATTATTATTATTATTATTATTATTATTATTATTATTATTATTATTATTATTATTATTATTAAACAGGACTATTATCTGTGCTTACAATCAGAAATGTACTATGTAAGCTGAAAAACCACAATAAATAACCAGCTAATGATTTTAACTAAACAGTTTATATTATAGCAGTAATTCCATATTTGTCACATCATAATAGGTTATAAACACTGAGAGAATAAACAATTTAATGTTAAACAGTGGGTTTATACCTAAACAGGAGCACACATCTCACATATAATCTACTAGTTTTAAGTTCTGTAGAATATGCAATCTAACAGACAGGGATCTGTCTCCTACACCAATCCATGCAGATGTGGTGGGATAGATGAGGGTTCATGTTTACCTTTTAACAATTCCTTTTAAAACTTTTTTTTTTTTGGACGCATTCCTTTACTTTTGTTTACATTTAACAATTTTGTGTGATCACATATTAAAACAACTTTAATTTAGTTTACTTACAGTTATTGTCATTTTCTGTATTAAAATAATATAATATGCTAAAATAAATTTAATAATAAAAGTATAAGACTGAATTTTATTTTCTGAACCAGTTTTTAAAGAGGGAATTTTTATAAACTGTTTTTTTTTATTTAAGTTGTTGCTACTAAAACTTACAGTTTGTTACTAAAGTAATTTTAAAGGATTTTGTTTGTACTAAAATACACCTACTTATCTAACTTTGCCAGTCTACTTTTCCCATCAGATAGCCTTCCATGTTTTGATTTTATATGTATAGAATATATATGGGTTTTAAGATTTAAAAAGATGAAATCAGACTTTTTTCTAATATGGAATTGCAGAATAATAAAGACAATAGTGATCAGTTCTTCTCAATTTATAATAAACATTTAAGTAAACCCTGAATAAATATACTTATATATTACATGTGGTTGTAAATCCTGTTCTCTAGATTCTGTATAATGAATTTTAAATGTCCAGTAAAAAACAATCAATTTAAATCCTAATGAACAAATCCATAGCTAATCTGTGCTAATTCAGCGTCTAGCCTTTGCAGTTATTATAGACAGTGTCTATATGTTTATTAAATTTCCTTTATTCATTTAACTGGCTGCATGAGATTGAATTTATGTATTAACCATTTAAAGTCTTTGTGCTTACTATTCAGTTATTCAAAAGCATTTTGGAAAAAAGAATGTAAAAGCCTTAATATTAATATAACTTAATATTAATTACAATAACGTGGCATGCGACTAGATAGACATATGTATGATATAAAGAATCTAATGACTAGCATAATTATAAAATTAAACAAACAAACATATATATAATGTAAGTCATATTGATATAAATCAATATTTTGTGAAGTGTTTACTTCTAAACAGAAATACAAAATGATAGCAACAAAGATTATATTCTATTGTCTTCCATTGTCTTACAGAGTCAGAGACAGTGCCTAATGTTAGATTCAAGCTAGTTACTAGATAAAATCTATTGACATTACATCCGTTGATCCACTGATCTACTGAGCGAATGCCGAATAATATTTCTTTCTAACCTAAAGTAAGTTTTATGATTAGCTTGAAAAAACTCAGTGTAATACTAATTTCCTTTAATTATCTTTTAATATTAATTACCTTTAATTACCTGCATTTCCATACCTGCATCATTTAAGGGCTGTTTAAGAGAACTGGACACGATGGTATATTGCACACGTCCAGAGATCTACAAAAGATATGTGATGCACTTCCTTGAAATAAGACCCTAAGCAGTGCTTGCAGGCTTTACTGTGTGATCTGAAATGAAATAGCTTAAGATTGACTTCTATAGCTCATCTTGCCTCATGAATTCTGATAGGACAAGGTTTCCCTAACATGTTTCATATAAAAAAACTCTGAGGAACACTGATTGCTTCCGTCACATTATCCCAATGGCAATAATGTGGTTTGTTTATATCGCTTCGTAAAAACAAACATCAACCTCTTTAAATCGTATGAAGCATCCTAAGACAACTTTCACAACAATCTTTGTACTTTTTAGCATAAAGCAATTTGAAGCAGTTTGGCTTGTTTGCTGGGAACATGTTGCATGTTTGAACATTTCGTCACCATTTTAATGTTTTATATCATACAGCATAATAACTAATAAGACGAACCATAACTGAGATTATTTTTGAAGTTGTTTTTGAACATGATTAAATAGCTTGTATGTAAGTGTATATGAAAGCACATCACACTATTTTAAGATTATTATGCAGATATTTAATACTTTCTTGGAAATCAGAAAATATTAAGGACCAACAATTTCAAGGTTTTTACAAATAAAGGCAGTGAGGACTAATAGGTACAGACTAAAAGTTGTGTTTTTATGGGTTAGATCTGTTTGATTCTTTAGTATTTATGTTTTGAATATATTCTTGTTAACAACATATACAGACTGCTCAATGAGGCTCAATGAATGTGTCTTTCCCAAGTCTCTTTGGTGCAAGAATGTTAGGTTAATAATAATAATAATAATAATAATAATAATAATAATAATAATAATAATAATAATAATAATATGTTGTTATTAATTTATTTATATATTATTAATATATTATTATATATAAATATAATTTTGTAATAAATTATTACATTTACAGCATTTGGCAGACGCCCTTATCCAGAGCGACGTACATAAGTGCTTAAATCTCTATCATTGGATACATTAATGCTGGTTCACTGGGTTACATACTTAAGATACCATGAGTTTAAAACATTGTTTAAAGTTACAATGAAAAAGTCTTAAAGTTTATATATATATATATGGTATAAATAACCATATGATGATGATAATTATTATTATTATTATTATTATTATTATTATTATTACTATTATTATTATTATCAGCTATAGAAACCTTCTGAATAGAATTTGTGCCTAAGGTGAATTACAAGTACAGTTTATAGTGTGATGCCTGACAAAACAGACTAACTGGATGACCCTTCTTTTAAAGCTCTTATCGCTGTTGGTGGGGCAGGTGAATGGGTCAGGGGGCGTGTAGGCTACACTGTGGCCTGAGCGGGGGGGGGGGGGGGGGGTTGTTAAGACTACGCTACCAGAAATACTTAATCTGTGATCTGTGTTTTGACCCATGAAAAACGATGGACACGCCACTTCCTTCTAAATTTAGCCACATTCTCGTCGGCGCTCAGTGAGCAACCAAAGCACCGTCCTCATGTAGTTTATGTGACCAGAATAAGCCGCTGGTCCCTCGAGATTGGCTGGAGCTCCGCTGCGCTCCATTGCTGCTATGCGCTTCTGCACGTTCTGAGGGCTTGCGACAGAACGCCATCATCATCCGGGCAAGAAAACACGAGCCATGGCGCAGGGGAACCATTTCCTAAACATCCCTAAACAGGAGGGTCTTTTCACGACTATTAAGAACGGTAGAGCCGGGGAGACCCGCGATGATTCCCCCGTCGAAGATGACGATGATGAAGAAACCGAGGAAGGCGTGCGATTCATACCGCGGTGCTCTCCTGTACCGAGAAAGCGCGGCCCATCGATTGCAGACGAGACAGCGGAGTACATGCGGATTCGCCTCACGCTTCCACAGAGGAGGGTGTCGTTCGCCGACTCTTCTGGACGGGAGCTGGTCGACGTGCGAGAGTTCGCAGCCTTCGACTCCGACGACGAAGAGGACAACTCTAACTGGGAGGAAGAAGAGGCGAAGTGTCGCAGAACTTACCTCGAGCCGGTTTACCGACTGTGGCCTGAGTTTCAGGCTCGTGTGGGAAGCGACCTGACGCTCGCGGTGAGCGCTAATAAAGTGGAGGTGGAGAAAGTGACAACAGCGCCGGAGGATCCGCTCTCTTTTGACGCGCTTATATGCGTCCTGAACGTTTCTTTTCAGAAATGTGTCTACGTTCGGTCCACCATGGACGGCTGGATCACTCATACCGACTCAGCCGCCGAGTACGTGCAAGGTTCCCACGACGGTGATACCGACAAGTTTTCATGCAGGCTGTCCTTCGCCGAGCCTTATCTGTTTACCGGAGCGCGCATCGACTTTGTCGTGCGTTATAACACGCCTGATGGAGAGTTCTGGGCAAATAATTCAGGCAGGAACTATTCAGTATCCCTTGTCGTATCCTATGACGAAGAGACAGCTCCAGTTAATAAGGTAGACGACAGAGAAACGAAAGGCATACTAAAGCCTCCAAGATACAGGTAAATACCCTGCAATGCGTGCATTATAAATAACACACAAGAGTAATTGCTTAACAGTGCTTATGTTTGGGCTGTAAAAATACCCAGTATTAAAAACCTTATACAGAATTTAGCCAATGGCATTTTGTACTACTGCTTTGCTTCTGTTCAGGAGCTTAAGCTCGCATACTGTACACTCCCAGTTACGTTAACAGGAACGTATTCACCTTATTCAGGCAGGCAATGCTTTTCAAAATCTTTCAATGTTTAAATTCATTGAGCCTGTGTCCACTGTAACCTCCTGTTCACCCTGAAATAGTGTTCTGCTGTTCCATTTCATTCACATCAAGGTTTGGCATGTGATGCTTCTCTTCACCAACACTGGAAAGGCCATTTTTTCACTTGGAACAAGTCTAGGTGTTCTCCTTAGTATAGAATTACCACTCGCTGGATGTTTTTTGTTTGTTTGTTTTTTTGCTCCATGTCATGTAAACTCGGGAGACTGTAAAAATCATACGAGATCATGCCTCATGTGCACATTAACCAAAGCCCTTGACCTGCATCTGCATGCTTTCTTGCATTGTACTGCTGCCACATGATTGAATAGGCCCTAAAATAATGTTGCCTTAAATGGCATCAATGTGTAATTTTAGGTTAAGATGTAATTTAGGCAACATAAAAAATATGCTGTTTTCAGACAATTCACCAGCACTTTTGTTAAGTAGCATATTTGCAATGACAAATGCATCTTGACACAACCAAGCACATGGAACGTAAGACTGATGCAGGACAACAGACTTCCAGGATTCTGCAATTGCCCCAAATATTGATATATAGATAGCACATACCCCAGGTTTGCTGATTAAATTTCCAGAACTCCAAATTAAATGCCTTACCACATCCTTGAGTATAACTACATAGTTTGAACATGTTTTAATAAGTTAGAACATGATTTAATATAGACTTTAAAGCTCTGAATATATTCGATTCATAGTTACTGATACTTAATCAATCACATTAAAGCTATGCTATGGCTTATTATTGCTACCCCTCCCCCTTGTTTTATTTTGGAACACTTCCTGACAGCAGCAATCTACACGCACACACACGCACACACACACACACACACACACACACACACACACACACACACACACACACACACACACACACACACACACACACACACTTAAGAATAGCAGCTATCCTAGAGGGCATGAGAGATATGAATATAGGACAAGGGAGGTTTCATTTTCAGGGCTGGTACTTGCCAACCTTCCACTTGACCTTTCCCCAGAGGCTGCTGGGTAGAAATACAGAAGATTTCAAATGAACAGAGGGTGCACACTAAATGTTTTAAACCTGCAACCTCTCTAATCTCTTGTCATTGGGAAAAATACATTCTTACAAATCACAAAGTTCAGCAGTATTAAGAAGCTTGCTGTTTCAAACTCCAGCTAAGTACAACATGTTCCCAAATGTCAAGTGAAGCTGCTGGAAAAAACTAAAGGTCATCGTCTGATTCTCAGAGGAGCAAGTATCATACCAGAACAGCTGTCACTAAGTGAAGTGTACTGTTTCTGCTGGGTTATTGCTGCATCCATTTGCACCTGAACATAAACGCTATTTACAAACAACACTGAAACCTGCATGATTTGTAGACCACTGAACACAATTCATAGAATGTATGAGAGGGTAGAAGCAGCTCAGTGGTTAAGACCTTGGCCTTCTGATCAGAAGGTCATGAGTTCAAATGAGTCATGAGTTCCACCTTCCTAAAGCTGGGGCCTTGAGCAAGGCCTTTAACTCTTAACTGCTCATATGTATAAATCTAAGTTACTCTGGATAAGGGTGTCTGCTCAATGCCGTGATTGTAAATATAGTGCAAGTGATATTTCTGAAACCCCTTTAGTGTAATATGACAGGTTTGAAGGATGGCTTAATGATGTGCACTTTGGCTAGTTTTAATGATCAAATGTCAAGTTATCAATTAGTATTTTTAAGAATGCAGAACATATGTTTGCATGTGATGGGTTTTGATGGCCACAAGGCACTCATTGGATAATTAACTTAATGATCATAGATAAAAGGGTGAAATCTGACAGTCAATAGAGATAGTTGAAAGGGATATTTAAGGGAACTGAAACATATATAAATAGGATCCTAAAGCACAGCTTTTTTCTGTTTCTTCTCTAAAGCACTCATTTAAACTGATGTCTGCCACACAGCATGCTAAGAATGATGTGTTATTTGCTGTTAACATTGATATCTGCAAACAGAATTATACATTGTAGCACAAACCTCTGAACCTCTGCTTTTTCGCAGTTTATTATTATGCTATCAGGTGGTCAGGCTACTTTACAAACATAATTTGAGAAATATAATTCTCTTCTGATTCCATTCCAGAGAACAGGATGACTTCGATTTCTATCCGGACACAGATGATGGTATGGAATTGTTTTGGCTATATGAAGAATATGAAAATGTTGTGATATATTCAGTAGTAAAAGATTTATCTTAAAAACTGTAGATTAGCATTAATATAAATAAAGCATTTTTACCATGTTGGATAGTTCATTTCATCATCTTTTGAACCATCAATTTTGGGCTCATATTATTTCATTTTAGGGAATGAGTATAATACAGAGAGAGGTGCAGCTGCTGAGGTTCCATCACCCGCGTGTCTGCTGGTAATTGAGCCGGAGATTGACATTGAGGTCAGTAGTGTCTTTCCTACCATGTTTACCACTGCTAACGCAAAATGGTGATTTAAATAACCACTTACTCTGAATGCTACACAGTTTGCCTACTGGGTTTTAATATGCACAGTCAAGTCAAGTCAAGAAGCTTTTATTGTTATTTCAAACATATATAGCTGTTGCAGTACAAGGTGAATGAGACAGTCTCTTTCCAGGACCAGGGTGCTACATACAGTATAACAAAGACAGAGCTAAGGACTTAGTAAGCTAGTCCTAGCCACATAAAGAGCATCAGTGCAACCTGGTGCAAACAGTGCAGGACAAGACAAAAAAGACAGTGCAGACAAAAAAATACACACCAATACACAAAAGACAATAAACAAAAACAGCGCAGACCTGTGTAAATACTGTATGCTCAGACAGTATTACGTGTGCAGAAATACTGGAATGAACATGGTATTATAGCAGCAGTTACCTGAGATATTGTAAAGGATTGTGCAAAACAGCAGTCGACTGAAATGTGAGACAGCATGTGCAAAGAGCAAAAACAGTGTGCAAAACAGCATGTAAACAGTTTGATGGATGTATATTGGAAGCTTCTGTATATGATGTAGGTCTGTGCAGTCCATACAGTTGATGTGAATGTGTGTGTTTCTTACTCAGTACAGTTCAGTTCAGTTGTTAAGGAGTTTGATGGCTTGTGAAATGAAACTCTTACAAAGACTGGTCGTGAGGGCACGAATGCTTTGGTACCTTTTTCCAGACAGCAGTAGGGTGAAGACTGAGTGCGAGGGGTCATCCACAATGCTGTTGGCTTTGCGGATGCAGCGTGTGGTGTAAATGTCCATGATAGAGGGAAGAGAGACTCCAATGATCTTCTCAGCTGTCCTCACTATCCGCTGCAGGGTCTTGCGATCTGAGATGGTGCAGCTCCCAAACCAGACAGTAATGCAGCTGCACAGAATGCTCTCAATGGTCCCTCTGTAGAACGTAGTCAATATGCGGGGAGGAAGATGTGCCTTTGTCAGCCTTTGTAAGAATTAGAGACACTGCTTGGCTTTCTTGGTGATGAAGTTGGTGTTGAGAGACCATGTGAAGTTCTCCGCTAGATGAACACCAAAAAATTTGGTGCTCTTGACAATCTCTACAAGCGATCCGTCGATGTTCAGCAGGGAGTAGTCACTCTGTGCTCTCCTGAAGTCAACAACCATCTCTTCGGTTTTATCAACATTCAGAGAAAGGTTGTTGGGACTACACCTGGCAGTTAGCTGTTGCACCTCCTCTCTGTAGGTTGATTCATCGCTCTTGCTGATGAGACCCACCATCGGCGAACTTGATAATATGGTTCGATCTGTGCATTGCTGCACAGTAGTGAGTCAGCTATCGGACTGACTGAGGTCTCCCAGTCAGAAAGTCCAGGATCCAGTTGCAGAGGGAGGTGTTCAGTCCCAGCAGGCTCAGCTTCCCAATCAGGTGCTGAGGGATAATTGTATTGAATGCTGAACTAAAGTCTATGAACAGCATTCGTACGTACGTGTCTTTATTGTGTAGGTGGGTGAGGGCTAAACGAAGGGCCGTGGCTATGGCATCATCCGTGGAGAGTTTTGGGCGATACGCAAACTGTAGGGGGTCCAGAAAGGGTGGTAACTGGGTCTTGATGTGCCTCATGATGAGCTTCTTGAAGCACTTCATAACAATGGGTGTGAGTGTGACAGGACGATAGTCATTGAGGCAGGACACTGTAGACTTCTTTGGGATGGGGACAACGGTGGATGTCTTAAGGCACGTAGGAACAACAGCGCTGCTCAGGAAAATGATGAAGATCAGTGAAGACATTGCTGTTCTGTGCATACCCTGAGCACCCTGCCAGGAATGTTGTCTGGTCCAGCAGCCTTCCGTGGGTTAATTCTGCATAGAGTTCTCCTCATGTCGGCCGTGGATAGACAGATTCCTTGCCATTACGTTGTTTACACCTCAAACCGAGCGTAGAAGTCATTCGGCGCATCTGGGAGGAAGGCATCACTATCACAGGCAGGTGAAGCTGTCTTGTAGTTTGTGATCACCTGTATGCTCTGCCACATTCGCCGGGTGTCTCCTCTGTCCTGGAAGTGGCTGTGGATTGTCTGGGCATGTGCACGCTTTGCCTCTATGACAGCTCGGGACAGTTTGGCCCTTGCTGTTCTTAGGGCCGCTCTGTCCCCTGTTCTGAAATCAAGGTCTCTTCTGGTTGGAGCGTGTGGTGATGGTCTTGGAGACTTTCAGGTCATCAATGCACTTGCCGATGTAGCTGGTCACTGATGCCGTGTACTCCTCCAAGCTGATGGAGTTGACGTTGGTTGCAGCCTCCCTGAAGATGTTCCAGTCAGTGCACTCAAAGCAGTCCTGAAGAGCAGAGGTAGCTCCTGCTGGCCAGGTTTTTTTTTTAAAGTTGAACTAAAACTACCAAACAAAAACTAAAGTCCAATCTCCAAAGCAGATCATTTCATTAATGATGTAATGTAACATGCATGGAGTGGGCAAAAATACACGAGACCCATAGTCTCAAGTTCCCATCATACTTGCCGAGCACTCAGTGTTTTCTCATATTTTCCAACATTTCTCGTATTCTCAGATAATTTCAAAACACAATGCAAAGCAGGAAAACACAGTGGATGGGAACACAGTTCATCTGAGAATAAACATTGTACACATTATTTCTTCTCGTCAGCCGGGGCTTTCTTTTGGAACTTCAGGAGATTTCCATGTGCTTGTTTGCTTATTGTGAATACAAATAGGAAAGTTGACTTGGTGACAAACACCTTCTGGGACGAAAATCCTAGTGTTAACTTATTACTGTCCTCATTAAAACAGACATGCGGTCTGTTGTTTCTCAGTATATTGTGTGGTGGTTAATGTGATCCCATAATTTTATAAATAATCTCATGCAAATTGTTGAACATTGAAAATCATTTGTATTTCGTGGTAGAATGGTAAGCGGTTTGTTCTGCTATATGGGTGCAATTCTGCAGTTTGTTCTCCACAGTTGAGGTGATGAGAGACATGGTCTTCAAGCATTTACAGAGACTTGTTCTCATCTTTGACGTGTAGTTACAGAGCCATGTGCTAACTGCAGCATGGTGTTCATAACGTATACCTGTAAACTATGGAAACACTACTGACTAGTAAATGTCCTCTTCTGATGTCACATTATTGTAGCAGGGACTGAAGCAAACAGCAGGCATGGCTGTGGAAGCTGCGATGAAGAAAAAGATAAGTTTGTTGTAGTGCAGTGACAGAAACAAAAAATTGATTTGCTTAGCCCTCTGAAATGGGAAAAGTGAGTAATGAACCATGAGGTACACATCTTAATGCAAAAGGTTGACAAAGCTGTGTGTGTAAGTGTGTGTTGCCTACAGCCTAAATATAAGAGAGATGATATTCTTTGCAATGTGTATTTCTCTTGTAATTGTACATGGTGGCACAGTTGCACTTGGTGCACATCGTGGGATATGTAGTAGGCATATTGAGTGCACAGTCTGTGCAGCCTGCCAATGGTACAAGTCTCTTGATGCACAGGCCATGGAGACTCTTCTGTTTGAATTGTTAAACAGACAGAGATTTTTCCTAATTTTTTCCTCTCATGGCTAGTTCTTGGAGAGTAATCTGTCCTGCCACTGCAAATGGGGATAAAATGCAAGCCAAGTTTGTGCCACCATGATGGCTGGAACTGAAAAACAATTGAATACCTGAAAAAAATAAACATTTTACAGTAAGTGAGTATAAATTCTGGATTTGCCCTCTGAAACTGAAACATTGGTGCTAGTTACCATCTGATAAGTGTTGCAATCGGGTACATGCTATAGTTTACAGGTACACCATTGACCACTGCCAAACACAGAGATCTCTCACATCTGGTTTTAGAGACCCAAGCCTATTGGCCATCCTATAGACGGACTGCTGCCAATACGAGAAAAAAGTGTCATCCCATAGCGCCTGCTTATTACAAGTAGTCATTTGTTTCAAACGGTTTCATTTCATGAAGTTTGATTCTTGTGCCATGCAAGCCTATTGGCCCGACTATACATACCCTGCTTATATGTAGACGATCTACAGTTAGCTGTGTTATTAACAGCAGCATCTTTAGTAGTAAAACTAGTAATACTGCATCTCAGAACATTTTGCTGTTTGCAAACAGACAGACTTAGTGTGTAATGTGGTTGAGGATACATACGGATACTTTGAGATATCATGTGTTGGTGCATGGCTGGCAAACTCCACTGTTGTATGCTTATAGTCTCTTAGGGAAACTTTAAGTTTGTACTTACAATATTATTGTTATGGATGTGGTTTTAATGCAAGTCAATTTAAGTAAAAGCTATATGACAACCCTTATCAGTGTATCATGGCCATCTGTCTCACTGCCTAAATGTCAGAGTTTCAAATATACCGAGTTTTAAGTTCAGTCTGTTAATAAATGTGTGAACAATTTAGTGTTTTGAGGCAAAGGGGTTGTTTTTTGTTGCCACATTTTGGTAAAACTTTAATTGTAGATGCCAGACATATTAACAAAACTGCCTTTATGCATGAAAAGTTATTTTAATGCTCATTGTCAGCATGCAGCCTTCTAACTGCATTGTACAGTAAGGTGACATGCTGTAAGTTAACGCTCATCCATGCGCACTTCGTATATGGACAAAAGCTTACATTTTTGTGCCATACATGTAATTTTTTGGTGCAATGAATATTGAATATTATTTGAATAATGGCTACAATTCAAATAGTAAACTGGACTGAAATGCCCATCTCTAATAAGGACCATCATCTGCCAATTTCTAAGCCTGCACAGTGATAAGACACTCAGAAATAATCTTCTAATTCTACCCTTGAATTTCAGTGAAAAGATTGGGATCATTGTTAGAGATGGGATTGAGCTTGGGATTTTTTTTTCTTTTTTATGCCAGTTGACAAACTGTGGACTGTAAATCTACCTAGACCCATATACCCACCACTTTTATTGTGGAGCTACACATCTTCCCATACTATACTTTTCTTGGCTTATTGGATCCAGTCATGTTTATTTTATTCAGTAATGTTTAATAGTAATTATGTTTTGCTCTTCCATCTGGACAGCTCATTGAAGCTTCAGCAAGAATTTAGGTAATGGGCACGCTGCACGCTAACCCCTCATCTTGCTAATGTTATCATTTCCTCCATGGCACGTGGAAAACAAGAACATTGAACATTTTTTATATGTTTTTTTTTTTTTGTCTTTGTGAAGGAGATAACTTCAAATGAGAATTTTTTTTGTTTATAACATTTGTATTATTGCTTCATTGCATTCCTCTTCACCATCAACAGCATTGCATGCTTTATTGTGTTATATGAGTTCAATAGACATTGTAGATCCTTGCATTAAAATAAACTATGCTAATAACTAACAAAGAAGATTAGATTTAGAAAAAACAAAAAGTGAGATACCAAAAACCTTTTTTTCCTCTCTTTTTCAGTTTTTTAGTTCACATTGAATGTAGTGGTATACAGTTCTCTATAAGTCCTATATGCATTTTCATGCAGTAATCAAATAAAAAAAAAAAGATGACCATGTGGTATTTAATAAAAAATTATTTTATCTCTAAGTATAAGCTAAGCGTTATTTCCATGTGCAAAAATATTATTTCCACTAATATTTCTAACTATAGTTGCTAATAGGCTATAATGCTAATATATACTTATACATGGTATAAATACCAACACAAATATAATAGTAGATACATAGCTAATACCAAATAAATGTCTAGACTGAGAAAACAACAGCATGGACAATATAATGATAGTGATACTAATATCTTTGGTGTGAATGACCCATGGACAAGGTATTACAGGTACGTATATTGGTCAGTGATGTTTTCCATGTCTCAAAGTCCCATTCCATTCTTTCACCCAATGAGTTTTAGTATAATAGTATGAAACAGAGCATTGTTTTCAGTCTCGTTTAACATTTGTCGTCTTGGTTGCAGGTTCCTGAAGCTCCGCTTGCTCCGTCTAAATCTAGTGAAGACCTTACATTAGCAGAATCACTTCTTCTGTGTGCCGACAGAAAAGATGAACATCCTCTACAGGATTTAACTGAAAATCCACTACATTCAGACCATCTAGAAAAAGGTCAAGGCACAGAATTACTGATATCCACTGAGAATGTTATTTCCATTCAGAACGAAGCCATAGATAATGACTCGACTTCAAACTGTGATGTGCATTCTGACAAGCTCAAACAGCCCTTTTGCCCAAATCAAGAAAACCCCCAATCAGACAGTGCAGTCCAAGCAACCGTTGACTTAGACATAACTTTACCAGGCATATTTCCAAGCATCCAAGATATGGTGGAAGAATTAAAAGACCACAAGGAGAACAATGTAATACAGTCTGGAGAATGGAGAGAAGCACAACTTCAAGACCAGACCAGTGATGTAGTCGAAGTTGGCAACACTGAATCTTTAATACAAGAGCCTCGAGAATCAACTCAGCAGTGTTCCTTAAATGAGTTGATCACTGCCAGTGCAAGTAAAGGCAGAGGAGATTTTATTCATAGCACAGGTCATGACATCCTGCTTGAAGAATCACATGAGCCATTACTGGAGAATCCTGAAATGCAGATGATGAAACATGACACTGTCATCAGAAGGGAAACCAGTGGAAAGGAAAAAGCAGATCTAAGCGTAAGGGAAGTTTCAGACATGAATGCATCTTATTTGTTGCAACCATTTGAACCAACCAACCTGGGGCAAAACAGAGAAGAACATGTGATCCAAAATTCTCCCAACCCTCAAAGAACACCTGACCCAGAGGTAGCAAAATATCAAGAGCAAGGCCAGGGAACAGAGCCTGAATTGAAGGAGGTGCATGAAGCCTTTTCTGTAAATGTAGACACTCCATATGGCCCCGAGAACACAGCAACTAAAGAGGAAAGCCAAGTGTTAACATCTCTTTCCAGTGCCACAGCTACATCCCAAAGTTTGACCAACACTGAGCATTCAGTGTCATCGGAGGGTGGGGATGGTGAGACTTCCATGACACAGGAGGAATCTTTATCTAATGAAAAGTTTGAATTGTACTCTGATGACCCCACCTCATTTCAGAAACAAGAAGGATTAGAAAGCCAGCCTGCACTACCCTGTAAGACCTTAGAGGCTTCTTCTGCGGAGGTTGACGTGATTTTACGCACTCTGATTCCATCCTTTGCCTTTTTAAGTGCTACTGTCTGCTTGATAGTTGGGTTCTATGAACCTAGCATCTTCCTTATCATGGCACTTTTCCTAGTTTCCCTCTGTTTTTAATTGTTTGTTTTAACACCTTCTCAAGTGCCTTTTTTCAGAACTTTAAAAATACTTCAAGTACAACTAGCCTCTTAGTGTTTGTGGTGTCGACATAGCATAGTTATATATATTAAGCAGCCATTATTTATTCAGAGTTATTTTTGTATGCACTGCCTATGATTTGTGTAATATCACTGTGATTAGTACTAATACATAATCTCCTAGATAAGGACAGCATAGTACGCAGTGTTTTCCATTAAATAGGATGATTTGGGATAATTTCCTTCTCCAGCTGTGCAGTCAAGGTGTCTATATTGCACTGGAATTAAATAGTTAATTATGTAGAATTGTAAATAGCAAAAAAAAAAATAATGGAGTCATTAGTACTCTGTATGCCTATTATAGCAAATAACTCCTAACCACTCCATGTCTGAGCTAATTAGGTGGCATTGTGGGATGTTCTCCCATTTTCCATGAAATACACTCTAATAAAAGTCCCTCATAGTTTCTTCTTAAAGCTGTTCTGCTGGCAAACCTCTCTGAAGGCAAAACCTTTATAAGGTTCTCCCAGAAGGTCAAATTGGATATGCTTCAATGGTATAACCTTATCTCATAATGCAATTGCTTAGTATAAAGTTTATGGCTAGTTCTTGGAGGGCAATCTGTCCTGCCACTAGGAAACTTTGTCTGTAGACTTGGCAATCAGTTAGCACCTATTTTTTTGTCTTGTGACATTTGAAGTCTAATGGAATTTACAGAGAATTGTAACCATGCGTGGTCATCGTTTCTGCTTGTTGTACGTTTTTAGCCGTCTTCAGCATAGAATCCTGGCCATGTAAGAAAGACTTGAACAGAAAGTAATATGAGGAAAAGAAAGTAATATAATATTAAAGAAAGTAATATAATGTTAAAGTAAGTTATATATATTGTTCAGTGTTCTAGACATACTTTTAATGAAAATGAACCGGCAGTGGCTTAAATATGTATGCAAGTACATTCAGGTACAAGGTAATCGCCCTATCTGCTTTCTTCAATGTAGCATCAAAGATACAGAAAGGTATTAACTGGTTTTAGGTTCAGGCTTTACTTACAGTGTTTACACACAAGGAGCATATTTATGACAGAGAGGAAGGGAAGCATTGACAACTATTTGACAAATGATGTCATAATGAATGAATGAATATCAACAGTGATTAGCTAATGTGGTAGCTGTAAAATGATGAGTGTACAATGCCATAAAAATAAAATGTTGTTGACCTTTTAAAAGGAAACAATCACCTGAATCATCATCAATGACAGGATGTGTTTTTTTTTTAACATATCTACATTTGGAACACATTCAACAGACGTACGCATTAATTACATAAGTATATGTGTAGCTATATGATTATAATAAATAGTAATGTGTGTAATGTGAGTTTACAATGAAGGCCTCGATATCAGCCAATTACTGTTAATATCCAAAAATGAGAATTGTTAGAGAATTGTAATAGCAATACAGCGAGGACATTTATTAGTTGATGAATAAAAACATGAATTAAAGATGGTACTTACACTTCATGTTCACTGTAACTGCAATTTTTATGTGGCCAAGTAGCAAAGATCTGTTTGAACTTTGATCACCAGCACTACTGTACTACATAGTAGGTGATGAGATTTTTAAACTTGTTGCCATAAATTATATGAAATGCATGAACTTGACAGCATTATTAAATTGCAGATTGTTTATGACTCTGTAAGCTACAACAGCACTCACAAATAAACACTGGCCGATAACTAAGCCTTATTTTATTTTTTTGCTGATTACATAAATTATGATGTTACTCTTTGGGACGAATTAGAGAACAAATGACACCAGAATCTGCCAAAGAAGATTACCTGTACTGGGAAGAGTAAAGGATGCACTGTAGGTTTGCCTTCAAAACTTGTTGGACATGTACAACAGGCTTCCAATGATTCAGACACCAGCTGAACAAACATTTCTAGCTGCATGGCTTATAAAAGTGACTAAATCGGGGGGAATCTTTTGGGTGGAAATCAACTACAGCACAAGAGGAGTCATAATTCAGCTACTTTGGCCATGAATTAACTGTGGAACATGAAAAGAAAAACCATTAATGGTAGCAGCACATAGCCACAGGCTTGGTGGTCAAAAGCACTTCAGATAGATAAAGCAGTAAGTTGCACAGGTTGATTCTGTACCGAATTGATTTGTAATATTTTATGAAAAATAATATAAGATACATTACACAAGGCTGAAGAGATGAGATGATGGGAGTATCCAGTATGTCCAGCTTTGCTTCCTTCCTACAATTATAGACTTCAGTTTGAGTTCCCATGCTTGTCATTTCTAGATAATCTATTTTACTGATAACTGTAATTGGTAGACATTATTAAATTATTATTATTATATTTTAAATATCTTAAACAGTATTTCTTCATGTTTTGTTAGCTTTACAGATGCAAGTTTTTTTAAAATAGGTTCTTCAAAGCAACAACTGCAAAATAATTGCATCCAAACACATTTTTAGTGCTAGTACGCAAGTAAGCTAGTTTTGCTAGCTTGAACAGTTTCTGGTTAGGATATTTGAGAGAAGATGGACATTAGGACAATTTTCTAGCCTTTAAATTACAAAACCTTTTACAAGTTACATTTCACCATGCAGCTAGAAATTAGCATTTCCCAGTGGGTTTTATGTGTTTTTTTCCGTTAGTGGTTCTAAGATTTTGTATGCTCTTCAACAAAAAGTTTTGCTATTTAGAATTGTTTTCCTTTAACAGTGTTAAGAAGAGCAATGGGGAAACTTTGAGACATGACCCAAGACTCTGATATCAGTACAAAAGGTCACACATTGCATTAAAGTCATCATATCGAGTTACAGAGCAACTTGCCGCTCTTTACACTTTCTGTCAGGCAAACTCTACCCTTCAAGACCACCTTTACCTTACTTTAATGTAACAGACACCAAATCTTGGCTATCACTGTGAAAGGTTAACAATTAAATCATTTTCAGCTATTTTTACCATGCAGGAAACAAGACGAAATTCTAGAAGCTGTGCACAAATGTCCTAGAAAAACTAGCAACATTGTTCTAATTAGAAGTAAACTACATTTTAGGTTTAATTATTTTATTTCACATTATTTTTCCTGTTGTACAATCTTCCATATAGCAGAAGACATTAATTCTGAGAAAACTTGATAATCAAGAAAACAAATGTGTTTAATGAAAGTGGAATGTATAGAGGTTTCATCAGGAATCACTACAACACGGCTGGCTTCACTTCAAGGCTACATTTTGAACAAGAAACTCACTTGTTACTGAATGCAGCCTCTGTCCCCGGCTAATAAGTAAAACTCAGATTGTACATGGGTGGAAAAACAAAAACCAACATTAATCTAAAACGAAGATTAAGAGAACAATCCTCAATTAGAATAGATAGTATTACATTTTTTCATCATGGATCATTTTGATGTTTCACATAAATACAGTACATGCACCAGCAAATATCTGTTGGAAGCTTTTTTTAAAAACATGTAGTCATCCTTAGTTTTGTCAATACAGTACATTTGTCTCAACATTAGGGAGATAAAATTCTGACAGATAGATGGGTGACAAAAGGGGGAAATAACGGTTATGCTGTAGAGGGCTTTAGTTTGAGTATCATATGTCCTGGCCTTCACATGCACCAGATCTCATGTGATACATTAGACAGCTACAGCATCATTACACCACTTATTATGTTATTTTATTTTATTAAACACCAAATATATAGTAAGAAGTTCCTGGTGGATGAACTTGATTTAAAAAAAAAAAGCTTCAGGTTAAAGGTTTTCCTATTGTCACCCTTCTGTATATCACAGGTTATTGCTACGACAATCAATCAACACTGATTTTTTTTTTCTTTTCAGAAAATGCATTTAAACAATAGTCAGAATGTCACTAAGCAGCCATCTGCACTCTGCTATACAATTCAAGGTAAGATTAAACTTTCACGGCTGTTGAGAAAAAAAATATTTTCCCTTGTAAAAGTAAAAAAAAAAAAAAAAAAAAAAAAGCTCGTTTTCTGGCATTAGCGATACAGTTCTGCCCCCTGCTGGCAGGTTAATGAAATGAAAGCTTCACATAAGGACACGTTTCCGGATACAGATTACACTGAACTAGAACAGCTTCAACACAACACACAGTGCGTTTAACCAGCATTCGTGTCAAACTGTAATTTATATTTTAATACTAATACACTTATCTGACATCACTGCTTTTTAAAAAATATTAATAAAAATGCCCTTTCATAAAAAGAACTAAACTATAAAAACACTTCACTTAAAGACACAGTCCCCTGCCATGATTATAGATTTCTGACCTTTGATGAATGGGAAAAAAGATGCATTTACAGAAGCTGTACATTTTCACATAGGTAATGTAGTGAAATGGGACCCCATGCCAAATGTCAGGGAAGAAAACTGCAAAAAAAAACCCTGACTAAATAAATGAATTTTGAAAGTATAAACCAGGGGTGTCACACTACAGGTCTACAAATGTGTTGATTCATTTCCGCTCATGAAATTGTTTTAATTATCTGAAGATTAGAATCAGAGAACTCAATATGTACATCTCTGACCTTTTACATATGAAATCTTTAAATAAAAGTACCGCTATGACACAGCAGGACACACTTTTTCAGCAATAATGAATAATTATTTGTACAATTTTTGTCAAAATGTAATGAGATTGTGTTATCCTTTACAGCCACTATTATCTTTACTGACAATTTGGCATGACACACCCCTCCAGTCCCTGGGTTATCTAAAATAGATACTTCCGACATGATGGCACACCGCATTTACACTCTATACGCATGCGTTTCTTAGGTGAACCTGGAAGTCCCGTCAGACTGAAATTTGAGTCCATCTTTGTGCTTTCTGCATCTACTGGATCAACTAGACAAAGAAAGAGAAAAAGAAGTAGGGGTTTAAAATGTTACTGATAAAACAACTCACTCGCTCCCACACATGCACACAAAATGAAATTTATTTATTTACAGTATATTTATAGTGTATAAACTTCTACTAAATGTTTGGTTTTTCCATATAACTGGTAAACAAGTAGCTTTGTGCCCAGAGAGGGCTTACCAGAGAACGGTCACATACTGCAGCTTTAATCATGGAGCCAATTTTAGTTAGAGGAATCCAAGCTTGATAACTAAACACAAAAACACTTACTCTGCATATTGTAGTCGAAGGTGAGCTCCTCCCCTGGCTTAATGCCACGCGTGGCAAAGAAAGCGATCCGTGGCAGTCTCTCATCTATGTTTTCTATAAAGACGTTATATACCTGAAGATTTGGATCACACTGCAGAAAATAAAAAACATCCAAACAATTATTGTACCAAATAAAACAGGTGAATTTGAATTAAACATTAAATTAAACTCAAAATCGAAAAAGTAAAAGCATATGGCGTAGTTATAACACAAACATGCTGCTATAGTTAAACAGAAAATGAATTTGTGAATGAGCTGTTCCACCCTTCGGAAAAAAGAAAATTACACGTACACTGTGATTGACGAAGTGAGAAATGTTGCCATAGTGAGCTGCATCCACTGTATATTCATCATCCACATAATCCAGGTCAAACAAGTAGGTGGCTCCTTCTTTATCATAGACATGACCTCGTCTTTCTGCTTCTTCTGTAGTGATGATCTGAGTTACAAAATGACAGTTAGGCTCTTAGACGGTTTAATTTACTCTAACAACCTGACAAAAGTTGGTTAATAGAAGTTGGTCAAGGCATTCACACTAGCAAGCGACTATGTCTATCCTGCTGCTTGTTGCTGTGTGGGTTGTCTTTTTTTCTCTGTTATGAGAGATATGAGAAAGAGGTAGTTGCAAAAAAGTATTTAACTACTGCAACATTCTAAATGACTGCATTCCTTTGTGTTTGAAGTCAAAATTATGAGACCGTGGGTTTTTGTCTACTTTCTCGTGCAAGTAGGTACAGTGAGTTGTGTTCTTGTATAAACAGGAACCTGATAAGACTTTACCACATGAAACAGCATTGGTTCAATTCATCATTCAAGCCATTTGTTTGCATTTGTGGCTTAACAGCATAATACCTAATTTGCAAAGAACAGCAAGTCTCAACTGAAATGTTGCACTGTCACTTTTAAACTTGCTGCTGTTGCTGAAGCAAAAAAAAAAAAAGACAAAATAAGCACAGTTAAGTTTTAAGCACAGCCAAATTGAAGTAATGAAAGAAAACAAAATACAAGCTGTAGCCCATTACCTCTCCTACATACTCCATGACGAAGGTATTCTTGCGGATGCGCTCCATGGTTCGTACCCCCCAGCCCCTGCCATCGTTTGTCCTAAAGATGCACAGCGAAAACTGAATGCCCCTCTGAACCACTCTGTTGGGGCAGTCGGGCCCGCAGTGACACCGCCTGTTGCATTCGTAGATGGGTAGTCCAGGCCGAATGCGCACTTGTCCTGAGTTGTTGTAGGCAAACTTGTGCTGCGAGGCTCCGGCACAACAGCCATTCAGAGGACTGTTCAGGCAGTCCGTACACTCGCAGCCAACAGCGACCTCGTTAAGATAGATACCATCGCCCACCTTATAGTCATTAATGTAAGTGAAGTTCTTAGGAGGACCCTCCAGGTCCACCACATTTTCCACAAAGATGCGACCCTTGTTTGGGCCAAGGCTGTTCAGGTGATTCTCCCAGAGTTTAAGTGTTTGCCTAAGCTTTGCTCGCTGGACAAGATGGGAAACAATGAAAGTGTCCAGGTTTTTGGGGATGGTGCGCTTCTTTAACCGAATCAGCTCACGCATCAAATCATCCCAGAACTGGTTAAGCAGATTGGTGCACTTTAGGTTCTTCCGTGGCTCCCATGAGTTCATTGACTCTGGATAGCCCTTCCATTTGACCAAGTACAGCTCCTATGAGTGAGAAAAATCCCCTTTCAGAAAAACTTTTACACAGAATTTCAATATTTATTTATTAATTAATACTATAATAAAAAAACAGGAAACTCCAAACAGGTGATAAAGAAATATCGGTTGGTTTCTCTTATACAGTATTCACTGTTTTTTCTGGCACATCATGTTTATTCAAAGATGAAATTTTTGGATGTCACATTCCACAGGCCTAAGTGAATGGTTTCAATATAAAAATGTTGTAAATCATGCTCTGGCCTTCACAGTCACTAGATTACAACCAAGTACATCACCAGTAAAGCTGATTATGTTATTAGTTATGAATAAATTCTTTGCTCATTTTAGACAATGAGCAGTCACTGCTACAGATGGAAGTGGAAGCAATGACCCATTGTCAGATATTCTTACCTGTGTTTCTTGACTTTTGCCATCACTGATGACTTTCTTTCGGTAGTTACAAAGATATTCCACTTCATAATCACACAGGTTGTTCTTGTTGACCCCGAGTTCTCTGCATTTGACTCCATCCTCTCGGCAAGCCACTTGCAGTTGATCGAAAGTAGCAAGACAGGCTACTTTGCACTCTAAAATAATAGAGAATTTAAAGTACACTCACTTGCAACTTAGCTACTGAAACTCTAATAACCACGCTTTATGGCCATGATCTACTGAAAAGCACCTTAGCTCACACAACACATGGGTACCAACAACAAAGAGTCAGTTATATAAGAATAAAGCAGTCACAAAGGAAATGTAAAATTAATTTGTTTAGAAATATTTAAGAATAAACCTAAAAATGTGCACACATCATGGAAAATACAACTTATGGCCAAAAGTAATTGGACAGCAGACAATCACACCAGACCTCTTATTTTTATTTGCAAAACAACACTGCACCTAAAGAGGCAGAGCTGTAAGAAGGAAGTGAGAGAGAGAGAGAGAGAGAGAGAGAGAGAGAATATATCAAAGAGAGAGAGAATCTAATATATATATATATATATATATATATATATATATATATATATATATATGAGAGAGAGAACATGAGAATGTGTGCGAGAGAGAAAGATAGAATGTGTGTGTGTGTGTGTGTGTGTGAGAGAGAGAGAGAGAGAGAGAGAGAGAGAGAGAGACGTTGCTACATGGATATAAGGTTAAGTAGCTGTTTTGCTCATATTGGTTTGTAGAGACGATGCTGACTATTAATATAAAAATTACTGAACATTTTCTAAAACCGTCGGCCAACATCTTAAGATCTATAAATTTTACTCCGTTGACAAAATGGTTATTAATGCTTCTTTAGGACGGAATTTAAACCTTTTCCTTTCGAATGAAAACCGTCAACACGGAATGCGTCATGTTTTGAGTTCCTCTGATTAAAGGGGAAAATTTTAGATTATTTCAAAGTTCATAACTCACACTTCTGTTATGTGAAGTTTGTCAAACTGTCTTATTTTAAAGAAAAGGGGGCCGTTAGTTTGCTCGCTATCTGACACACAACAGCGGCTAACGAGCTAACAAACGAGGACTTTAGTCAGTGTTACTGAGGTTTACTCGGTTAGAGTTTATATCACAAGTGCAGTGTGACTCTATAGAACCTCCAATAAACCCAGTTCGACTACTTTAAAGTGAGTAAATGCTCAGCTTTAAACTGCAGTGTGTGTTTAGCGCTGTAACAGTTACCGATAACTGAACCGTCTGTGGCTGCGAAGGTACCTCACTTCAATCCTGACTGAATGAAGTGTTTTATCACCAATGTTTCTGGTTAGTTACAAATATACGTAACACTTCTTTTGGAATATTTACGAAAATAAAAATTTACCTTTCAAATTTTCCGCCATCGTCCTACTACCGCCAAATTTGTAAAGTTAAATCTCAGGCGATGATTGGCTCGGGGAGCCTGTGATTGACAGTTTCAACAGCCAATAAAATTTGAGTTCAGTTTTACGACAAATGTGACGTAAAACTTGGCTAAAAGTCCTTAGCCATGTTTTGATAATTTTGTATTATTAATTTAATAACATAATCATTATTGACAAAACCGTCGTACGAACAGAGATGAAGCCGTACAAAAGATTCAGATATTTAATGACTACAGTATATTATTTATTAAAATATCAAAGTCAAACGGAACTAAGTTATTATTCATTAATTATTAATTAAATTAATTCAATGATTAATATTAATTTATTTTATAATATTACATAAAGAATTAAACAAAAAACCGAGGCCAAGCGGTATTATTACGTAGGTCAATATTAAAAGCCAATAGTGTCTTTTATTTTGAAGAGTAAAAGTTAAAGTGCTTTTGTAGCGTTATTTTAACGTCACATAGCAACAGCTGTCGAACGCTCCATGCTTTCAGCTTGTTGTTGGGCAAATGTGAGTTTTTATACTGTGCATATTTTATCCTTATTATTTTTATTTTTCCTGTATTTCGGTATTTAGTTAGAGCTTCGCTTGTAGGCCTGTGTTACTGTGTTAGCTTACAGCTGTGTGTGTGTGTGTGTGTGTGTGTGTGTGTGTGTGTGTGTGTGTGTGTGTGTGTGTGTGTGTGTGTGTGTGTTTTCATTACAGAAGTACAGGGTACCAGTGATGTCGGTCAGTATTCCACAGCTCCGAGCAGCAGCTTCACTTGTGCTGTTTTTGCTTTTCTGTGACGCGACGTGTTTTGCACACGCCGATAAGGTACCACCAGCTAACGGTGACGTTCTTCTCTGCTATAAATTTAGCTGTTACTATTTCAGCCTGTACGCTGGTAACTAAAGTTATTAGCAATGGCTGCAGTTGGGAATAAGCTAACAGGGCTTGCAGGTTGCTTAATGTTGACAAATGTGTTTGAGAGGATCATTTTGAACGGATGTGGAATGAAGCACAACAACAGGGGCAATCTGAATCAGGGGCAATCGGAATCAGTGGTAGTGTAGCACAAGGCAAAGGTAGACAGTTGCCGAGGGTCCCGTAAGCACTTCTCCACAGTGTCAGCAGAAACATACACACCCCCAAGTGCTATATCTTGTAGCCTCTGTAAACACAAAAACTTTTCTGTTTACCATATACCATGTGTGATATTTAAAGGAGATGTTACATGCGCAGCAGTAAATATGGTGTTCATTATCACACATTTGTTGCATTTTTAAATATAATCCATACCATTTCGGTATTTATATTTTATTGTTATGAAACTCTTGCAGAGTATTGAAGACGTGCGTTGCAAATGCATTTGTCCCCCATACCGAAACATCAGTGGCCACATCTACAATAGGAATGTCACCCAAAAGGACTGGTTTGTCTTTATTTTATTTTATCATTACACCAAACTAGCACCACAGTCACTTAATCATCAAAGCTGCATACATTCAAATATGATCATAAAAATGAGTGCACACATTTATTATTTATGCAATTCCATTTAGTTTCTATGAGTTAAAGATTTATCTGTTAGGCATGCCTATATTTACCTGACTTCAGTTAAATCTGATCTGTTTAAGTTCTAAGATGAAAAAAGAAAAACACAACTGTAAATGTTAGATTTTTGAACTAATGTTTTTATAAGAACATCACACTTCGGTTACTGTTTCTTTGTAGTGAGGTTTCTCAAAATTCTTCATCTACTTTTCTTGGTACTGATCTCACATTTACATTTATGGCATTTAGCATTTATGACATTGTAGTCATGCTGAGTGATGAGACTAAGAATCACAGGTTTTTAGTACAATCTGAGGTGATGTAGTTTTAAGCATGATTTTTGTATTTACAGTAACTGTCTGCATGTGGTGGAGCCCATGCCTGTGCCTGGACATGATGTGGAGGCTTATTGTCTGCTCTGTGCGTGCAAGTATGAGGAGCGAAGCAGCAATACCATCAAGGTATCTTCTAGCCCAGAGTCTTGATTTATGTAATGTGCCTTAATGTATACTTAAGATGATTAAGAATTCAGAGAGTGGATGAATTTTACAGTAATTTTACAGAAATATTGGTGACCATAACATGCTTCACTGCTAGATGGCTACACATTTCTAGGTTTTTAGTTTTTTGTGAATGTCTTTTCATTAGGGGTGTAATGCAGTGCTGCTAAATATTACCACCAAGCCCTCAAAACACTAGAAAACCCAGGTCTACTGAACAAAATATATATATTTTTTATTATTTATTCAGAGTATAATAATAAGTAGCTATTTGCAGAATAACTTTATTGAACTCCTGAATATCTGTAGTTTCTCAATCATGCCTACTGATTTAATAATTTGATATAACCAGGATGCATTTTGCTCACTTAAGCTTTCTATGGAATGTGTCTGAGCTTTCTAAGGTACTTTAAAAACGGAAAAAATAACTGGGCAGTGTTTACATAAAAAACAACACTAAAATAATAAATAAATAGTACTAATATATTCATACAGTTGCAATCAGAAATATTCAACCCCTAACCTCAAAAAATATTATTGTGATGTCAATGAACAATAGTGACAAAAATGGAGCATCCTTTAGCTTTTGTAACTTCTATCAAATGTATTCGGTAAGTGTTGACGAGCTACATGCACATCTTGATTGGAATCTTTGCCCATTCTTCATATGCAAAAGCCTTTAAGCTAAGTGATGTTTGATGGCTGGTGACTGAGACGGTCACTGTGGTAACAGTTTTGATCTAGATGTAGAAAAGACTCAGAGGTGGTAGTAAAAGCAACGAAGTAAAGAGAATTTTATTTTGCTGCAGCAAAAAGGCATCTTCCATACAGTGCAAAGTCAACACAGTAAATAGGCAAATTATAGAGTTTTAACTCTCTTTTTTGTACCCCAGGTGTGTGTGTGTGTGTTCAAGCAACCTCACTGATTACCGAAGATGTATCCCTCAACAAGGCCACATTCCACATTTCAGTTCTTATCGAGCACATATACACATACTCCCCTAAAGTTCCAGTCCTTCCAGAACGTACAATGTTAACAAGGGCCTCTTGTTCTTTCTCCCTAGTCTGACATACAGAATACTGTAAAAGCACACAACAATTATATAAGCATAATCCTTATATTTAAAATTTCCACTACACCACTCCAGGACATTCCAGTATCTTTTTGTCTTGCTGGAATTTCCAATGATTACCAAGTTTTAATTTGTCAACAGAAGTGTTCCGATTCCTTTTTAAAATGGCCAGACATGCCATTAGTCTACCGCTAAAAGTGACACTATTATATAGAGGTTGAATAATTGTGACTTGGCTATCTTAACAAAATATTTTGATGCAAAGAAATATCTCTAAATTCTTATATGTAAGAATTTTTTTCTTAGATTTATATCAATTCTGTTTAGAACTCATTGCGTTTATTCTGAATATTGTAATCATGTTCAGGCTTATCTTTGCCTTACAGGTAACCATAATCATTTACCTGTCAGTGGTCGGTGCTCTATTATTGTACATGCTGTTCTTGCTTTTGGTGGAGCCTCTGATCCGCAGACGTGATCCCTACAGACAACCACTGCAGAACGAGGACAATTCTGAGGTACAGACATTAGCAGCATGCCTAATGAGTGTAATGACATTTATAGGGACAAATGTAAACTGATTCCTATGTTGATGAGTAATATGTCATTCTGCATAACTAGGTAAAGCTAAGCGACAATTAAAAGATAAATGATATGTTCTGTTACATGATCCTGGAACTGTGATGGATTGTAAATAAATGAATTGAAGATACAGAGAGAGAGCCTTTCAATTTTAGAGATTCTGAATTTGCTCTGTCTCACTCTACAGGATGTGATGGCTCCAGGCCGAGGGAATACGGTGCTAGAGCGAGTGGAAGGGGCTCAGCAGCGTTGGAAGAAACAGGTTCAAGAGCAGCGCAAGACTGTTTTTGATCGCCACAAATTGCTTAGCTAAACTCCCACTTATTTATTTATTTAGTTAAAAATGGGACCACATGTCCTTTGTTATCAATGAGGCTCATTTTGCATAGCATTCTGTTTGCTATTTGAAGCTAAATTAAAATAATCTGCTTCAAACGATATTAAACAGAAATGACAGCTCATTATATTACTTATAGAAGAATTAATTATAATGTCTGCAGCTTAGACTCTATACTGCAGATATTGTGAAAAATAGACTGTCTAGCAAAGTGAATAAATTTTGGGCAACAGCCTTGACATTCTCAGCTTTTCTCCCAAACAAAATTCAAATGTAGTAATTGAACAACATAGGATACCTGTGTATGTTACATTCATACACTGCACAAGATGTTAGCATGATACTATCTTGAATTGACTTGAATATATGTACCGTTTATTATATGATTACAGTAAACCTAATATGGGATTAGTAATGCTAGGTTTATTTACTGACACTTTATTTATTTATTTATTTATTTATTTATTTTGGCAGGTAATTTGCTTCTTTCTAGAAATTAAAGCTTACAGTAAAATTAGCCAAATCATCTTAAGCAAAATAGTCTTAAACATATGTCTAGAAATAGGTTTTATTAATCTTAGATTTGTTTTCTTGTGGTCCTTTAATGCTAGATACATTTTGACTATATTCATGATATTTTAATTTGTTAAGATTTTTTGCAGTGAATGCATTTTGCTCATTGTTGAGTATATGCTGCTTTACTTCATTTCGTATATAACATCACTATGTTCTAGGAATTGTAATGTTCCCATTCCTAATGTCAGGTAAGTGGTGATTGAGTTCACACCAAATACATGCTGATTGCACTGAATTTTTTGTTGTACTTCTTTTCTATACGTGTTGTGTAATACAGATCTGATACTGGATTTGTATTTCGGATAAAAACCGGTGGATTTTTGATGGCTTGTTTAAACAGATATTCTTTTGCTAATATTTTACTTGGATCTTGTAAGGTAATCTACAGTTTACATGTTGGAAATAACAAGTTTATTTGGTACTTCTACCTTATAGTTGATTATTGACCAATATTGGGTACAGCAGTCAACAAGGTCCACAATACACTTCAGATATTTCCACTGGCTGAGACCTTCAGTTATTTGTAGAACCCTGCAACATTGTTTAGCTTTTAGAAATGGTTTCATGCAGAGCCTGTTTTTGAGATTAATTAAGGACCATTAAATATCTAATGAATCCTTTTCGTTAGATCCAGCATAGCAGCATGTTAGTATGTGGTTCTTTTGCTGTTCCCAATATATTCCGTGTGTTGGGTTTATAATGGTGGAATAAATTGTGCATGATGAGTGTAATTACCCATTGTTATGTGCCCAATAAAATGGTTGCTGAATGTAGGTACAAGGGAGATGTACCAAATAAACATGCAACTGAGTGTATGTCACTGTTCTATTTCAGGAAATATCTTTCCACATGTCGTATTCTACTTGCACTGAGGAATTCAATAAACACAATCTGAAAATTGCAACTGGATGTATTATTTTTGCTTTTGATGCATGGAATCCAATATACTATATACCTAGTATACAGGGTATAACATTGTACACAATATATACATTCAGCTTGTAGTATTGGCTTAAAAGCTCATAAAATAATATTTTTCTGTTGTTTAATCTTTGCATTGTGAACATTGTCACTGTCTCAGAAAAAAAAATTGGTGACTGGTTAATTGGCAAAATTATTGGTGTTATATAATACACATGAAACAGTATTCCTTTTCTCTCTCTCTATCTGTGTGTTCTCATCTTGTCCTTCATCTCCAGTAGTGCTGTTTGGGCAGCTGAAGCTCCCTGACTGCTGTTTTCTCCAGTTCCCTGTGTCCCCACCCTGAAAACATGCTCCCACCGCCCTCTTCCTCAGCTCCAAGCATGGACACTCAACGCTTTTCTATATATAAACCTGACACAGGCCAACTGCAACCAAATGCTCTGCGCTTCTCTAATTTCTCCTTGCTTGGTGTACTTTTCCAAGCAGGGGCCAGGGCCAAGGAGTGAGGAGAGGCCTTTCCAGTGCGAAAGGGAGCGCTTGAACAGGACAGAGGGTAGAGGAGGTGGAGGAATTGTGAAGGTCTCACATGGACATCTAAGAGACCAAAGGATTGTAAAGTTGGGGTTTTTGTGTAACTGGCTTTTTAACTACTAGGTATTTTAATTGGATTCCAAAATGGATTCGGGTGGAGTGCCAGCCCTGGCCTCGTTCATCATGAACGAAGAGGAGCTGAAGAGGAAGCAGCGGGAGAAGCTAAAGAAACTGCAGGCCACTGGAGGAAACCCCCGGCCTGCTCGTTCTCTCTTCTTTTTCACTCTCAAAAACCCCTTCCGCAAGACCTGCATTAACATTGTGGAGTGGAAGTATCCTTCAAACACATACGCACATTCATACCATGCTTTTTCATGAAACAGTGAGATGGACCTTGATTGTGAGTGGCAGTTTAGAATGACCGAGGCACATACTACTACATGAATAGCATGTAGTAGTATCCAGACTCTTAAGTTTATCACTGCTACCTGGAATAATGAACACAGCCAGAGAAGTTATGTTATCTAATTTGGATATGAGACAGACTTATGAGATGTGTCCAGTCCTGCAGTGAAGAGAACAGGTGGGCTTTTTTTCTCCTAAGTATTGTAATCCATTAATATCCTGACTGAAAGTGTTAAGCTTTTGTTATCTCTGTGACTCCTTCAGGGTTAAGCGAAAATATTAGATCTGATCTTTGCTCTGTCTAAAGTGTTAAGCTCAATCTAGTAAGACACTGTTACATGTAATCATTAAAAACCTTTATTTGTGTAGTAAATGATCAGTTGATTTAAACTGAGAGAACTGAAATGGAGTGTAAATATATCAAATTATCTGCTTAGGCCCTATCTTGGTATTATAGGTAATGTATTATAGGTCAGTTTAGCTTTTCACTTTATTGTAAGGTAACATATTTGTGTTGACGCATACTGTGGATGATGTAGGGACGTGTTTAATCAGTGATAAGTGCATTTAAATGGCTTGACAATATTCCTGGTGCATGCAGCTGTTGTGTGAGATCACTGGCCCTAGACATGATGCTGAGTTGGCAGGGAAATTCTGAGGTGCTGCAGTCTGCTGGCAGGAATGCTCACACGCACACAAACACACATTCTCTCTCTCTCTCTCTCTCTCTCTCTCTCTCTCTCTCTCTCTCTCTCTCTCTCTCTCTCTCTCTCTCTCTCTGTTTCTGTCTCTCTCTTTCTCTCTCTGTGAGAAATGCAGACTCACATTGACCATGCCATACTGAGTTGTACATTGCGGTATGATGGATTGATGAACAGTGTTGTGGAAAAAGTTTCAAGGGTTTAAACTAAACTGTTTAATCATTGCAGATAACAATCCTAATATAACCACTGCCATGACAAACAATTAAAAGAACAACTAAAGAAAAAAACTGACATCTGCCAAAGACATGTTTGGTGTTCAAATTTTGTGCCATTGTTAGAAGCAAAAGTTTGTTTTGGACTAAAATGTTAGAAAGTAAAGTCTTATGAAAAGTCCCATATTGCACTTTATTTGTACGCAAAGAAAATAGTAATAAAGAATAATTATTTTAAAATTATTTATACAAAATAGTTACAGGAAATATGTACAAAAGAATGGTATAATTTAAGCATAAATGTAAATGTGTGTGCTATTAGAGAAATTAGAAAAGCAAAAGTTGGATGCTAAACCTGACTTACCTGCTTGTCTATATTTAAGGATGATAGAAAAGTGTGGAATTAAAGAAGAGCAGTAAATGCTACCATGATGTAAATTTAGAATTTTCACAAGTCCTGTATATTTAAGCTCAACTGCATGTTCTGTCATATTGTGCTTGTTTTTTGCTTGGCCACTATTTTCCTCAGCAGTCTCCATTAGGCCCTTTGAGATCATCATTCTACTCACTATCTTTGCTAACTGCGTGGCTTTGGCTGTGTTTCTCCCAATGCCAGAAGAGGACACCAACACCACAAACTCCACCTTGGTGAGTAACAGCTCCAGATGTTGGCTCAAACAATAAGAGCCCAAAACTCATTTTCCCCTATTTAAAATGATGGGCTGAATTATTACATTGTCGTCAATTGTGTATATTCATGTATATAACTTCTGCAATTTGTCTTAGAATCCCTACCATACACTTTGACAAATGTTGCAAACCGAATTATCTAAATCATTGTAGTACGCTTCTGTTTTAAGAGCACAGAATTAAAGAAAGAAAGAAAAAATAAGTAAATAAATTGGACATTCCAGAGCAGGGATCCTTAATATGATTTTGTCAAGATCCAACATCAACCTTTGCTTAACAAGCAACTAACCTAGCTGAATGATCTATGACAGCAGTTATCTTTAAGTAGCTCATGGCTATAAATAAGACACATCAATTTGAAGCAGTAATTTTTTCTTTCATACCAGTGCTTCACGTCACCACTTTTAACTAGTGCTGTGGACTCTGGAGATCATGTTTTAAAAAAACTATAGCTAGTTTTTATTTTTGTTGAGTGCTGAGTTCAGGCCACTGAAATACTTTGGTTCATATCCAGATGCCAGTCCACCAGTAGACTACCCCTGCACTAGTGGAACCCTAAAAGGTTCTGTCTCCGTTTTGAAAGCTAGAGCCATGAACCACTCTATGAATCCTGAATGTAATTGGGTGATTGTGACAGTTCTCCTGAATGTCTTTACTTTTGATCATTCAGATGAACATGATTATATAACTTCTATTGATTATCTACACCTCATATGTGTGGGTTTGACACAGTTGTGTGACCCACATATATTATATGTGAGCCTCTAAAAAGCTTTGGCTGAAACTAAAGCTCAGTGAATGGCGTTGGTACTGTCTTTCATCCTCGACTTTATATTTAGACCTTTGGTCAGGACTTGCAGTTATTACAAGCGAAGGCTTTGCAATCCACAGGATTGAGAGTGAGGTTTAAAGATACATGCAAACATCTAGGGGAGTATTTTAACGATGTTCCAAACTTGTATGCAGTTCATTGCTCATACAGAGCGTCATTGTATCTGATGCTGTTATATCTATCATTTAATCCTTTTATGCAGAGAATCCACACTTGGGTTAAATTAAATTAAAGCTGTTTTTTGATATTTTGAACAACGTCGAAATTCATGTGATGTTCATATGATGAATGTTAATGTTAAAATGAATAAATCAGAATCAGAAAACACATAAGAAAGCATTTACAACTTCTAATCAACAAAATTCAACATTTCACCCAAGCACTTTAAATATCTGAGTCAGATCCGTTGCGAGTTGAGTGTTCAGTCATATTCTCAGATCTTAAGTTGTATGTTACTTAACAGAGTGTTGTGTTTCAAATGACTCTAATGTGGGTTAGGATTTCTACAGTTACTGACTATTTACCCCCAGCTGTGACATTAAAATGTAGCCCAGCAGTTCCTCAGTTGTACATCATGAAATTGAAGCTAAGAGCTGGGTGTTGAAGACTCTGCCCATATCAGCTTTCTAAACACATGTAGCTTGGCTGAATTTCTGTATGAAAGGTTCTTCATTGTCCTGGAGTAGGATTATGATTAGGTTTAACAACTGATATGTCAGGAGTGAATAACTATAGCTTGGAAATGTTTTCCTTGTGTTAGAATATTTGCAATTTTATATACAATATACAAAAAAAACAACAACTCTGAACAGAGTTTTAGGTTGATGGTATCCTAAGTCTGTATTCTAGTGAACCAGTGTTAATATATTAATCGATAGAGACTTAAAAGCATTGTTGTACATCACTCTGGATAAGGGCGTTGGCCAAATGTCGTAAATGTGGAAGTATTATGTAAATGTCCATAATATATTTATGCTTAGGATTTTACACTCCTTGCAGAGTATTATTTAGAATAATAGACGACCTTTTTGATTGATATAATGATGTTTTAGCATTGTTGTATTTAAAGATTGATTAAGAAATTGAAAATACCTCCGTGTATAGTTGAATTAACGTTTTTATTCCTTCTATGCAAGACAAGCAGGGGTCCCATGTTGTTTGTAACTGCATGAGCTCTGTGTAATTTCTATGTAAAATAAACGGGAGCAGCCGAGTGCAGACGAATTCCCTCGCAACAATTGTTTGCACATCACAACAGTGTAGAACAGTGGAACATTAGTCTTTAAATCGCAATTGTTTAAGTAACAGTCACCATATGATTGGTGTTACCAATGTTAGAGTGTAAACAAGCAATGCGTGACCACCTTACAAGGATCTGTCCTCTAAGAGTTTGCCTCATCTTTACCATAGTATCACAACAACAGCCAAAAACATACCGTATCTGTATCTGTTTAGTTCTCCAGAGCCTTTTTTTTTTTTTTTTTTTTAAAGAACCATTCTATTGGGTTCCAGACATGTTACAAAATACAAAAAAATACAGAGGAAAAATGACACCACTGTTAGCATGGTCTGTAAATTCAGACTAAATAAATATGTGCATGAAACTTCAAGACAATCTCTTGTTCTATCTATTCCCAATAAGTTCTATTTGTCTGTAGCTGCCCACAATATTGTCTACTAAATTTAGTTGTATTTAGTTGTAATTGTTTGAAGTTTCTTTCCCCCAGAAACAAACCGGGCAGCTACTAAAGACCAATGTACTTTCATGTTCTTTATATGCACTTTCAATGCACTTTCATGTACACATTCATGTACTTTATATCTGACACCTTAAATCTGACACATTCTGGAACGCTTTCCAAAAGGACAGTGTAATTACAGTGTAATTACTATTCATACCAGTAATGTTATTATTTGTTCGTTCCCTATAGTTGGTTCATTCCCTATAGTATAGTTCCCCAAATTTTGTAGAAGCCATTGGTTATTAGTGGTGCACATACCTGACAAGATCTAACCGTTATATGTAATATGACTTGATTGAGAATAAACTACTAAAACAACGATGCACACTGCAAACACTCAGTGTGATTTACACTAAAACACATCATTTTCATTCAAGTACAGTACATTAGTTTTCATTCAGTACTGCAAATAAATTCAATGTGATATTTAAAATGGAATAATCATCTGACAAGGCTACTGTATGTGATGTTTTGCAGGAGAGCCTGGAGTATGTGTTTCTGGTCATTTTCACTCTGGAGTGCTTCCTGAAGATAGTATCGTATGGGCTTTTATTTCATGAAGGTGCATATTTACGGAACTGTTGGAACATACTGGATTTTGTCATCGTGTTCATGGGGTGAGATGAATCTATCTACTTAAGATAATGCTTGATCTTGTTTTCTTTTAATAGATACATAAATACATATGGATACATGCACTAAATGTTTTTACAAACAGTTTGATGACCTATAAATTGACCTTGTAGTCTGTTTGTTATGTTTTTATGTGTTATGGAAACGGTAGAATCATTACATGAAATTTTAGTAATGACTTTTCAGTACTGTACATTGTAACACTAACCTTTTTAACTGTTTCTAGCCCTTCTAGCCCTTATAATAATCTGATCTTTTTACTGTTTTCAGGCTCTTTACCCTGATAGTTGACATCATCGCTGGATTCCCCAAAGAGAAAGGAGGAGGGTTTGATATGAAAGCTCTTCGAGCCTTTCGTGTCCTCCGACCACTTCGTCTTGTCTCGGGAGTTCCAAGTAAGAACTTCCTTACAATACCATGCTGCTCCATTTAAAACCCAATGTGGAGTCATTTTTCTGAACTTGTTGCCCCTCTACAGGCTTGCAGGTGGTTATGAACTCTGTTTTGAAAGCTATACTGCCTCTATTTCACGTTGCTCTGCTTGTCTTCTTCATGGTCACCCTATATGCTATAATGGGGTTGGAGTTGTTTAAATGCAAGATGCACAAGACCTGCTACTACAAAGGCACAGGTAGGGGCAGTTTCTTTATACTGCTGTCTGCTGTTGTGTACTGTAGATTAATGACCCTGATGACACTACTGTACATGAAGCCATATTTTTGCATACATAATATATTTGAAGCATTCATAAGAAACTTTGCAATAGATATTAAAGCATAGTTAATAGTAAATTGTAATAGTAATTGTTATAATAATAATAATAATAATAATAATAATAATAATAATAATAATAATAATAATAATAATAAGACATAGTAAGACATGATATTGCCAGAGAAAATTAAAATAATATATCAAGATACATCTCATGATACATTAAACAGATTTGTACTCATTTTCATTGCTACTGTGTTATAAAGCACTAATTATAGTAATTTTGTCCTTGGCCCAGTACACAAGCATCAGGATGTATTTATTGATTGCACTTCTTTAAGTTGCTCTATATTAGTGATGTTAATATTCAAACTCAAATATAGCTACACGGTATTATGTAATCTGTTTAAATAAAAAATGTCTTGTGTCACAGACATTATCGCCTTAAGTGAGAATGAAATGGCATCACCTTGTGCTCAAGCCGGAAATGGACGTCGCTGCATCATCAATGGCACAGAATGCAGGACTGGATGGCCAGGACCCAACTGGGGCATCACCCATTTTGATAATTTTGGTTTTGCCATGCTCACAGTGTTCCAGTGTATTACAATGGAGAGCTGGACTAATGTGCTGTACTGGGTAAGTGAAGATGTTTCATCAAAAGTTTTTATTTTTAAAATCTTCAGAATAATCATAATTTCTATTAATGTAATAGTTTAAATTTAAAGCAAGGCTTTTGTTGTCCTTCAGGTTAACGATGCTGTTGGTAATGAATGGCCATGGGTCTACTTTGTGTCTATGATTCTGCTCGGCTCTTTTTTTGTCCTCAACTTGGTTCTTGGTGTTCTCAGCGGGTAATTGATCATCTCTTACACAGCCCATATCCAGAGTGACATACATTTTAGCACATTTTACACTACTGAGAAATTGAGGTTCAAGCTCCTTGGTCAGGAGCCCAGTGTTGGCAGCCTGGTGGACCTGGTGTTTGAACTCTCAACCCTCCAATCTGTAGCCTACGACCCACCGACTACGTTACTGACTGAGCTATCAAATCCCCTTTCATGAAGTACACACTCTAAGTTCGAATGTATATATTGTGAACCAACAAGTTTAAGTTAAATTATTTACACATTGTACTACTGTTTAGTGTCATTGGGTTTTGTTAAATTCATGTGTTCACATCCTCTTTGTATGTAGGGAGTTTAGTAAGGAGAGAGAGATATGTAGATCCAGAGGGGAGTACCAGAAGTTACGAGAGCGAGAGCAGATGGATGAAGATCTGAAAGGTTACATGGAATGGATTACACACGCTGAAATTCTGGATGCTGATCAGGAAGGATTAGGTACTCAGAATATAAATTTCTTAGATCTTATAGGTGCTGATTTTCCTCAAATCTGGGTTTCCATTTTGATCTTGGTAAAAAAAAAAGCCATTAAAAATAATTTATGACCATGTTCCTTGTGTCAACAGGTCTTCTTCCTCTTAAGGACAGTGGTTCAGAATCAGACAGCCTGTATAAAGCAGAGGGTTTAAGCCGTGTAGTGTATTATTTGTAAGTATGCTTTGAGAAGCTTTTCCTCTTCTTCTTCTTCTTCTTCTTCTTCTTCTTCTTAATAATTATAGTAATAATATGTTCACAATTTGACCTAGTCGCCTTGCTCGGCACTATCACCGTGCCTTACGGAGGAAATGCACTGTCTGGGTAAAGTCCAAAGTGTTCTACTGGCTAGTGATCCTGGTTGTGCTAATCAACACTCTTGCCATTGCCTCAGAACATCACCCCCAGTCTGAATGGATGACCCAGTTTCAAGGTCTGTCCTGGACTGCCAAATGTTTTGTGGGAAGCACAATTACTGATGATCTAGAATTTTCAATCATTTGCTTTCCTTGTTTTTTACTTTTGCAGATAACATCAACAAATTCCTGCTCACCTGTTTTGCAATTGAGATGGTCATGAAAATGTACGCTTTTGGCCTCCGAATGTATTTCATGTCAATCTTTAACCGTTTCGATTGTTTCGTTGTTACTGTGGGCATACTGGAGATCATCCTGGTGTCAGCCAATGTGATGACTTCACTGGGTATCTCTGTGATGAGGTGTATTCGCCTCCTACGTCTGATGAAGGTTACAAAGTGAGTTAACTGAGGACACTATTAGATTTAAATAACACAAAAAATAATTCCAGACTTGCTATCAAACTTTGACACAAAAACAAAGCTATTAAAAAACATTCACCCGAATCTAACATTTTGTCTGGAAATTCATAACTCAGGATGCCACTGTTTATTTGCGGGGTTTTTTTGGCTCTCAGGTACTGGACATCTTTGAGCAGTCTTGTGGCTTCTCTGATCAACTCAATCCGTTCCATCGCCTCCCTCCTCCTCCTGCTCTTCCTCTTCATTGTAATCTTTTCTCTCCTGGGCATGCAAGTGTTTGGAGGCAAATTCAACTTTCCTGACAGGCCTTTGCAGCGCAGCAACTTTGACAACTTTCCACAGGCTCTAATTAGTGTGTTCCAGGTGCACATATTATTATTGACATATGTTTTTATACTAGAATAGAATAAGGAATATCGAAAGAATAAGGAAGCCTTGAAGAGTCTTTCTTTTTTCTGATAATCGATCACATTCTAATTGATGTGTTTTTTCTCTAGGTCCTGACTGGGGAAGAATGGGATTCCATCATGTACAATGGTATTATGGCTCATGGTGGTCCAACTCTCCCAGGAATTCTCGTCTCTATCTATTTCGTCATCCTTTATATCTGTGGAAATTGTATCCTTCCAAAATTCTTATGTTACATCTGTCATGGTTTTGTGAAACCACAATAGAGGCACAGGAAAAATTTGAAAGCCTGATTTCCTGAGCGGTGGCTAGTCATCCTCTTGAATGTGTTCTTGGCCATTGCTGTCGATAACCTTGGTGAAGCAGAAAGCCTTTCGTCAGCACAAAAAGAAAGGGAGGAGGAGAAAGCTAGAAAGAAACTCATGAGGTACACTTAGTCAATTAATTACCCCCGAAAGCTAAGACAATCTACCACTTTTCTGTCTTACAACGTTCTGTAGAATCTTTTGATTTCTTCCATCAGAGAATCCCATTCACAGAAGAGCGATGAAGAAAAAGCTCTGGTGGTCAAGAGCAAACATAAGACTGAAGGCATGCCTACAACAGCAAAGGTATTAACACCTCATGAGATACTGCTCTGTTATAGTGTCCTTACATTGAAATACTGTATAGACTATTTCTGATTTTCCTCAACTATTTAACAATTATGGATTCAAGTCAAGTCAAGTCAAGTCAATGATAGGAATAGTCTAGGGTGTGTGACTGAATGTTCTTCCATGTTTTGGGCATTACACAGACATGTGAAAAAAGAAAAAAACAACATAAAGGATTTCAAATCATGAAGGATTTGCCCAATGCATGCAAGATGTTATATCCGAAAAATATTTCTTCAATTGGTGTATTCATGATGGTGTAGAACACTGACTAACATCCCCTTAACATCATCATTGTCCAACATCCAATTAAATGTTCAATGTTGAGATCTGGAAACTTTAAAGGCCTTAACACATTATTTACTAATCAATGTCGTGGGAATGGGGTCACTCTGGAAGAGACCACTCTCATGAGGATAGAAATATAATGGACAATGTTGGATAATGGATAGTGCTGCTTCCCTGTTAAGGATCAAGTGGGCCTAAAACATAATCTGTAATCTTCTTGTCTTCAGGAAGAGGATGGGTTCCGCTTTGAGTCTGGCTACTCTTAAGATTTCTTCCTCATGTTCTTTTAGGTCACTTTGCACAGTAGTGATCTAAATCCACAAGTGAATTTTTTAAAGCTGCTTTGTGACATATGTCATATGTTAAAGGTGCTATACAAATAAAATTTTATTTAAAGAAATTGAAAATGGCCACAGCATAACAGAGCTACTTCTCTTTGTTAATCAGGTAATAAATTTACAGCGATTTATATCCATCTGTAGATGATCTCATGAATTATATTAATAAACTTTTAGTAATTTCTGGCCATGTATGTTTCTTATAGCTTAAAGTGGATGAATTTGAATCAAATGTAAAAGAAGTGAAGGACCCATTTCCTCCAGCTGATTTTCCAGGTAACCCACACAAACACTAAAACTGCTTCCTGGCTTATGCTGCGGCTCTAAATTAGGATCAGTATATTTGCAAGGATAGCAGCACTGTTATAGGTCATGCTAAATATTAACCACATGCTCGTCTGGTCATTTATGGGAGTTGTTAAAAATAATGAGCTATCCATAAACAGGGTGCTGCTTTCTAAAAATCAGCAGTTTTCAGTTTCTTATAAGAATTGTTAGCTTTGCTTTTATATCAGTTACATTCCTGCCAATATCCAAATTGTTAATTCTAAAAGTTATTTTCGTCTTACTGAGCTAAACTGTGAACTAAGCGGAAAATGTTTTTTCGATCCCACAAACCGCCTTTATTGGTCAGGTGATGACGAGGAGGAAGAGCCAGAGATTCCGCTCAGTCCAAGGCCCAGACCTATGGCCGATCTTCAGCTTAAAGAGACAGTAGTTCCCATGCCTGAAGCGAGCTCCTTTTTCATCTTTAGCCCACAGAACAAGTAGGTTCTTCATATCAAAGATAATGAAGAAGGATTTGACATGTTAAACATCTTACTGACTAAAATGTAGAATTTTCTCTCTTAAAAGCCTTTACAATTACACTAAATTGTTTAGTTTTTCCAAGTGGTTTGAATTCAGTTTTGTATTCCTAATAATTAATTACTAAGTTGTTATATGTTCATTACTATATTAATGCCATTTTCTGTGCTTGCTGTTTAAGTATAATTTAAATATTTAAGTATAATTTAAACCACACAAACAAAAACAAACAAAAACAAATTAATTAACCACCAATATCAGCCAGTGCCTTATTGGGTTAAATGTACCTAGATGAATAGGAATTAAAGCTGAGTGTCAGTTGATGGCTAGACTTTGAATTTGTCTTTTGTGCTTCATCTCTAAAAATGACATGTGAAGCATCTTATAGATATCTCTTCTTACATATGGGTACAAATAAACAATGTTTTATTGTCTAGTGTGGTCGCTGTTTTTCAATAACAGGTTCCGTAAGCTGTGCCACAGGGCTATCAACGCAACCCCCTTCACAAACTTCATCCTTCTCCTCATCCTCCTCAGTAGCATTTCTCTGGCTGCTGAAGATCCTATCGACCCCAAATCCTTCAGAAACAAGGTGCCAACAAACAGAAAACACAGCTTCCTGCACTGCATTATTATCTTAATAATGACATTACATTATAATTGACAATACATAGCATGGCAAATCCACGAATATTGAATACATCTGACTATTTTACAGATCTTGGCTTATGCTGATATTGTCTTTACAACGGTCTTCACCATTGAGATTGTCCTTAAGGTAAATTATTTCTAGTGGATAATTATTCAAATTTGAGAGGTACTTTAATGAATGCAAAATGACTCCCTAACATATTATGCTGAAATGAACTGGTGTGTCTTGAATGTCATGGTTTAGATGACTGTGTATGGTGCCTTCCTGCACAAGGGATCCTTCTGCAGAAACTCCTTCAACATTCTGGATCTCATTGTTGTTGTGGTTTCTCTCATGTCTATGGGGATGGAGTAAGTTCTTATAGAATAATAGTAATTATTATTATAAAAATATAATACAGTGTGGCCTATGCTGAACATATGGTACATATACAGGCACTGTGATTTAATGGACTCTTTACTTTAGAGGTGCCTTATAAACAGTAATTTCCGGTAGAAGAATCTGGACACACTCCTAAGATACAGACAGCACGGACATGTTTCTAAAGATTTCTACAGAGATTATAGATTATACATTTGATATCCCTCCTTAAAGTCCTGTACTGAGTGTGTGAAGTTTTCTCTGTACAGGTCAAGTGCCATCTCTGTGGTGAAGATTCTCAGGGTGTTGAGAGTTCTGAGACCTCTAAGGGCCATGAATAGAGCCAAAGGATTAAAGGTATGTATATCCTGAAATAAGGTCTATTCCACAAAACTATTTTTTTTTTATTTGTATATAAATCTGCATTCTTTTTGTAGCATGTAGTCCAGTGTGTGTTTGTGGCCATCAAAACCATCGGCAACATCATTCTAGTCACCATGCTCTTAAACTTCATGTTTGCTTGCATTGGAGTCCAGCTTTTCAAGGTGAGATGAAAATACAACTTGCCTTGGCAGATAGTCCCTTGCATACAGTATATGGAAAGGAATTGTTAGTAATTATTATGTTTATTTTTGTATCAGGGCAAATTCTACTATTGTACAGATTCATTGAAGCTGACTGAGGTGGACTGTCGGTGAGTACACTGGTCTTTTTTCATGATGTTTTCATCTTGCTATTCAGGTTCCTTTTAAGCAAGGTTCTTCTAGGCATTACAAATAATGTTCAAATGTGATTCTTTTTCTAAAACAATTTAACAATTATTTTATTTGTTATTATCAGGGGACGTTATGTGCATCATGTGCAGAACACTCTCCATGACATAGAGGTTCATCCACGGGAGTGGGTCAACAGTGACTATAACTTTGATAACGTACTGAATGCCATGCTCACTCTCTACACTGTGTCCACATTTGAAGGCTGGCCAGAGTGAGTATGCACGAGGCATGGCCTCGATAGACAGCAGTTCTGTTGTTTAGAAGAGTATGTTAAAGTCCATTTGCCATTTGCAGCTTTTGTTTTGATGTATTAAGGACACATGAATATTTATTGCCACTTTTGTTCAACAGGTTGCTTTATAAAGCTATAGATTCAGATGCTGAAGACAAGGGCCCAGTATATAACAACCGTGTGGACATTTCCATCTTCTTCATCGTTTACATTATCATCATCGCTTTCTTCATGATGAACATTTTTGTCGGCTTTGTCATTGTCACTTTCCGAGAGCAGGGAGAGCAGGAGTACAAGGACTGTGAGCTAGACAAGAACCAAGTAAGTATTTTGATGTTTTGTGGGACACTGCAACTTGATTAAATGACTTAAATTTTATTTCAATGAATTAATGCTTAGCTCTCAGTGTTAAGTTAATACACTTTTCAGTTGGCCAGTGGATGCTTTATCAAAAAGGTCTTAATGCTTCATGAATGTGCTGTTAGTAAAAAAAATTAAATCTAAATTTGCAAGATGCTCTACTCTTCTTTTATGTAAAGTCAGTCACATACTATATAGTCACAGTTTTCAACATACAGTAGGTTCAATGTCTTTATGACAGTATTAATAATAATGTACTGTTAGGACAATAGGACAGTCTGGGTGTGCTGTTATTGGAAAATAATCAGCTTAGGAGCGGTTAAATGTTGTGTTACACAAACTCATTGTTGATATTAATTCTAAACAGCACACCACATCCATAAACGATTGCTGTATAAGCATTAGTTCATGTAATCTGTAAGGTTTGTATGATCTTTCCACCATAGCGCCAGTGTGTTCAGTACGCGCTGAAAGCTCGGCCCATCCGCTGCTACATCCCTAAGAACCCTTTCCAGTACCAGTTCTGGTACTTGGTGACCTCCTGCTACTTTGAGTACCTCATGTTTTTCCTTATCATACTCAACACGTTGTGTCTGGGACTGCAGGTGTGTGCTTTTTCTATCTATGTATATAAGATGAATCCCAATCATTGGTCACTATTAAAGTATTTTACTATTCAATTATTACTTTACTTTATTTTATGTCTGAAAATACTGACATTAATTATTTAATTGCTTTTTTTGTCCTTTGTATTGCAGCATTGTAATCAGTCAGACCACATAACCAAACTTTCAGACACTCTCAACGTCATCTTCACAGTCCTTTTTACAATTGAGATGATCGTCAAACTTATTGCTTTCAAAGCTAAGGTAGTGCAAACTCCTCTGTAAAAAAATGTTCCACAGACTAAATTTCTCCCTGAGAGAGTTTGTTTATACTCTTGAATACTTTCTCCAGGGTTACTTTGGAGACCCTTGGAACGTGTTTGATTTCCTTATTGTGGTCGGGAGCATAGTAGACGTCGTCCTCAGTCAGGTGGATGTAAGTACAAGAGAAAATCTACAACAATGTGTATGCTGATACATAAGGCACAATAGCTACTTAACAAAATATATATATGTTTATACATATTGTTAGTATTTACACACATTATTTATACAAGCCAAACAGACATGATACAGGATGGACAGATAAGTCTCTCAGTGCTCAGACTTTTCTCATTCTCAGTCTGTTTATCAGTTTAATTCAGTTTTCCTCAATTCTATTCACATCACTGCATGTCACAAAGGACATCCAGAGAAAAGATTACAGGCTCTATTCTTTTTGTCTTTGGATGTTACTGTCACCACTGTGTGGTGTAATGTTCTTGATTGTATTTATTAGTTTTATTCATCTTTATCCCATCTAAATTACAATTTTATTCCTCATCAGGCTGCTTTGGAGTCCAGTGGTGGACTTTACTGCCTCCACGGCTGTGCTGTAAATATCACTCTGCGCTGCATGGGTCTTGCTGTGTGAGCTGGTTTACTGATCCTGGTACACTCTGACCATTTAACATCAAAGCAAGAAATATATAAAACATACACAAGCTTGCAGTGGTTTAGCTAATGTGTTTTTGCAAACAAATGAATGCTCCTAATCTTGGTTTAGAGTACACTATAAAAATTATTAAATAAAAAAGACCCAGAGAGTTCAATTATTGTAATAATCTACACTTTGGAAAAAAGTAATGTTTGTGTCTTCCATGCTGGCTGGTAAATTAAATGTAGTCAAATTAAGCAATGGTTGTTTTATTTTGACCTAGTCTTTGCATGTAAAGTGTCTTCAAAATGTATAGTGATATGTGTGAAAATAAAGTGAAAATAGGAAGATAATAGGAAGGAAAGTTATCCAAACCCTTACATTTTCCTGTTTTGTGCTATTAATATGTAATGTATAACAACACTGCAGTACTTAAGTATTATGAGGATATCAACATGTACAACATCTTTTTTATTTACTTTTTTTACAGGAAACAAACCCAATGCAGGTCATTGCTGTAAGTCTTTTATGACATTTTCCTATTTTATGAAATGATACATGTCAATGATTTCAGACTTATCTACTGACTATATTCTACATTTCCACATCTTCACAGTATGAAGAAAATGCTCGAGTCTCAATCACCTTCTTCCGACTCTTCCGTGTCCTGCGTCTGATAAAGTTACTTAACCGCTCTGAGGGCATTCGCAACCTGTTGTGGACCTTCATTAAGTCGTTCCAGGTCTGAGAGATTGTAAAGACATGATCAGTGATGATTATTTATTTTTTGAACTCGTTGATACTGTATGTTTTCAACCATTTTGAAGTTTATAATCAAATAGCACTGGTTTTATCTGATTTCATGCTACCTAACGGGGTGGTTAACAGCAAATACCACTCTTTCCAACATTACTTAGATATTTATTGCTAATTTCATACAATTTTTGGAATATTTTAGGGAATTTTCTAATATGTCAATGTTACTTCTGACTAGCAGGCTGCACAGTTCAGTTTTAAAAACTACTTAAAGTTTACTTTTACTCTTCTTCAACACTCTTTTAAATATTTACTGGAAAGAAAGTTGACAGCTTTGAGTGTATGTTATTTTAGTGATGACTAGCATTAATAAGAATTGTAATATCAGGATTTAAATTGAGCTAACTCTGTATACATCGTTGTACATTTCCTATTGTTTTTTTTTTAAATTGCCATGTTTTGCCAAAAGTCAATTTCTTCTGATCTTTTAAGTATAAATCAGTATTCTCAAGATTTATTATTAATAATAATAATAATAATAATAATAATAATAATAATAATAATAATAATCATCATCATCATCATCATCATCATCATCTAAAATAGAATCTGTCTTTTCTTTCTCTCCTTCAGGCTTTCCCTCATATAGCTCTTATTATTGTGATGCTTTTCTTTATCTATGCTGTCATAGGGATGCAGGTGAGTTTTTCTGCATTTCCTATACATAATTCATCACAGAAGCTCTACAGTTCTGCACCTATTTAATCTTCTTACGCTGACTGTCTTTCTTCCCTCCTGTACAGGTATTTGGTAAAATTGCCCTAAAGGACGGCACTGAGATCAACCGAAACAACCACTTCCAGACATTCCCACAAGCCATACTGCTTCTGTTCCGGTGGGTCAGATGTCTACCTGACGTCACTGTGATCCAGCTGTGACAACATTATTCAAATTGTTTGGTTTTTATTCCAGATGTGTTACGGGAGAGGGTTGGCAAAAAGTCATGCTGGCCTGTATGTCTGGGAAACTGTGTGATCCAAAATCAGACTTTGGCTCAACTCCTGGAGAGGAGTACAGTTGTGGAACTAAATTTGCTGTCTTTTACTTTCTGAGTTTCAACATGTTGTGTGCTTTTTTGGTAAGCATAAAAAAGAATGTTCTTTATAGTATTTTTAGTTAGTCTCTAAGTAGCACATTTTGGCTTTTTTGTAAACCTCTGAGGTGATTGGTGAAGTGAGATTAGTTGATTGTTTATCAGTAAATCGTTGTCCTCTTCTACAGATTATCAATTTATTTGTGGCAATCATTATGGACAACTTTGACTACCTGACTCGTGATTGGTCGATCCTTGGTCCACACCATCTGGATGAGTTCAAGAAGATCTGGGCAGAATATGATCCTGAGGCAACGTATGTAGATATAGTGGATTTTGTGTAGATTTAGTGGATCTTTTATATGCAATATATTTGGGAAATTGCAGTGATTACAAACAGCTAACTATTTCCATTTAAAGGGGGCGAATTAAACATCTGGATGTAGTAACACTTTTACGAAGGATTCAGCCACCACTGGGATTTGGAAAATTCTGCCCTCATCGCTCAGCCTGCAAGGTAAGACAATTTAAACTAGAATTGTAAAGGTTGTTACAATTGTAAAACACATCAGTTGTATCTACAGTATATCTGTAATGATAATTAAAGTCATGCTATTTGAAGGAAATCCTTTGACCAACTAGAGTAGACTTCCATTTTTCCAACATAGAATGAAATTTCTTCTTTATTTTATTTTGTTCTCAGCGATTAATTTCGATGAACATGCCCCTGAACAGCGATGGAACGGTCACCTTCAATGCCACATTGTTTGCTTTAGTCAGAACGGCCTTGAAGATTAAAACTGAAGGTATGAGATGCATTAATTTATACAACATTAATACTGTTATATAACCAAAATATTTTGAAGAACTGTTCTTGACTTTTCTATGTCCTCCGGCTATCAGGCAACTTTGAGCAGGCTAATGAAGAGCTGCGTGCCATTATTAAGAGCATCTGGAAACGGACAAGTATGAAACTCTTGGATCAGGTGCTTCCGCCTATTGGAGGTAATGAATACCTGTTTAAGGTAAACATTGTGTGGCTTATTGTACCAGCCCATCTGCACGGTATGGCTCTGACAGGAGTTCTGGCTGTAAATGGTCTGCCTTGCGAAGATCTTCAGAATGCAAATTTTTTATAGTTATATATAAAAATGTTTATTGTAGTATATAAAAAAATAATAATAAAATAAAAAAACACTTTTCATAGGAAAATAATCAGTTTTGGGGATGATAATATCCCACACCTCGTTACTACAGTATTTATTTTCCTATAACTGCATGTCCAGAAATGTTTCATTCCTTAATTAGCTTTCATTTAATACCTTTCTAGTTTAAGTTTCGTGCCTCTGATTAATATTTGTTATCATATAATTGGTTGCAGATGATGAGGTCACTGTTGGGAAGTTCTACGCCACTTTCCTGATTCAGGAATACTTCCGTAAGTTCATGCAGCGTCAGGAAGAGTATTACGGCTACCGGCCTACCAAAAAAAGGACAGCTGAGATTCAGGTACAACGCGTTTGGATACTGTCATTATATTATTATACTTCATTACAAAATCACAAGTCATCCCATTGGTTATTATTTTGACTGATATTTGGAAATTACATTAGCTTTATCGGTTTAGTTATTACCTTATCCCAGCCTAATTTACTCTGCTTCTTGTTATTATTGCTCAGCAGTGCACTTCCCACCACCCCTTACTTCTCTCAGCTTATCCTTACATCTTTTATCAATTATAAAATAACACACAATATTATCCTTTCTTGTTCAGGCGGGTTTGCGCAGCATTGAGGAGGAGGCAGCTACCGAGCTCCACAGGGCCATCTCAGGAGACCTTATTGCTGAGGATGAGATGGAAAGAGCCATGGCAGGAGGAGAGGAGGGCATCTACAGGGTAACAAGTACAGTTTTGTCTTATTAAACAATTAAAAACCTAATGAACATTGCACTCCATGTAAACCTCAGGGAACTTTTCTTTGCTGCATTATTTAACAGTCTGTAAGAAAAAATAAAAGATTCAATATAATTAAAGATGGTCCATTCATTCGTTTAGTCATCATCAGTAAGCACTTTACGAAGCTTTAACCACTTTATACACCCACATAGATCATATACATACTGTACATAACTCAATAACCCAATAGATCTTGTTTTAGGGTTGTATACAAAGTGTAGTTTTTCCTCTTTCAGAGAACTGGGGGTCTGTTTGGGATCAACACAGACCCCTTTTCATCAGAGCCCAGTAGCCCTACAACAGCACAGACCAGCCAACGCCCAATGCAGTTCTCTGAGAGTCGTCCAGAAGATGTGGAGTCGCCACCTGACTCTGTGTTCCTCCCCAACACTGAGTTTTTTCCTGTAACACCAACTAGGACAAACATCACCAACAACAATGCCAACTTTACAGAGGAGTGAGTATTTTAAATAATCCAGCACCATGTTGTGATTTATTTCCTACTCAAGGATACCTTAAAGGTCCATTTGTTATTATTCAATTTACAGCATGATATTCAGCTACAACTAGTATTTATTCAGGATTTCAGAAATTACAGTGAAACTAAATTATCTAAATACAGTTACGAGAGTAAGGAATGAGTTTCGACCCACTGAATGTTTCCGATAGTTTAATAGATGTGTAAGAACAGAGAATTCGACAAACTGGGTGTCTCTTAGTTAATTCATCCTTCTCCCTAACACTGCTTAAATACTTTTCACCAAAAAAACATATGATTGCATGTGTTTAATGCCCTTTCAAGCGTTTCTTGTCCTTTCTCTTCCAGTTTTATATTTGAGAGAGAATCACCATTGCTTGTTAGAGCCAGAGATCAGTCCTTTGAAGATATCAGTAAGTATAAAGAAAACATAAAAATAAATCTCAAATGCACACTGGACAATATGCTGTTAAAAATTCTTGCTTGAAGTCTCCTTGTTTGAAAAGAACTGTACCCAACAGGAGAAGTCAGTATGGGTCCCAGTAGGGTATCACCATCTTTTAGAGATGCTGAAGACAGACACCGGTCAGATTTTACTGTGAGGACTGACATCACGCAGGTAATCTGTGGGAGGGATTTCAAAATACAAAAAAATGTAATAAAAAATTAAGTTAATATCTGAAGGTTTGTTATGTGACAGAGGCAGATGAAAAACTTTTATTACTCTTCACTCTTGCAGTTCCCTTATGATCCTACCTATGGTGAAAAAGAAACGTCATCTGCGACTGACAAACTCATCCGACAGGTAAACTGCAGGCTAATAGCATGTGTGTCAGTGTTTATTGGTCAGAAAGAGCCAAAACCACTGCATTTTGCATTTTTAGGTACTAAGAAATAACGGCCTTGAAACTCTGGCTGAAGACCCCAAGTTTGTTACTGTGACTAAGAGCGAGATGGCAGAAGCCATGAATGTCAGCGTGGGTGATATGGAGGGAGCTGCTCAGGAACTTCTGAATGAAAAGGGTGGGAAAGTGGTGAAACGTAAAAGACGTCCCATTCCAGTTCCACCCAGCACCAAACCTGCCGACTCAAACAAGGCCACCACTGCAGTGTAGGTCGTATGTCTTGGAAGACCCACCTGAACAAGAAAGTCCACTTTTATCATAATTTTCCTTACAAGGATACTTCTCAAGCCTTGTCCTGAAAATTCAAATCCACTTGTTTCACATCATCACATGCTAAACAAAAATAATTAAATATCTCTAACAGGCAAAAGACCATGTGGGTATAGCTTTGCCTATGTGAGATGTGGCTTTGTGTTCATTTGCTCCTTTATTCAAAGAGTGGATTTTTCTTTTCATTGGACACAAAAAAACTGAGTGAGACTGAAGACAGACAGATTCTTATTTATTTCATTACTGTGTGCAAGATGAGCTCACTTGTTTGCACAGGTTTCAGAACAGACTTACTTCTGAATAGTTAATGTTTTAAACATTAGAATTCAGTCAGAGAAAAATCTGTGATTTTCCTTGTTGAAAGAAAATCAGCAGGAGTTATGAATGATAATACTATATAAAAGGATTTGGGTTGAAAATTAACAAATAGAGTACTGTGCAAAGGTCATCTATCAGAGATGCTGTAAAGTGAAGATGCTTTCAAAAAATAATCAGTATTTTAAATGTCAACAAAATGAGGCAGAAATTAATTCAATCAATTAATACTGTTCAAAAATGAACATTTCTTGCCTCATAATAGATAGGGTTTTTTTTTATTTACTGATTTCATGGTTCTCCTACAGGCCTTCTTTCACTTGCGTCTCTGTGTGCAGATCAAATTCCAGACAGTTGCTGATATATTTTATTCTTTAAAGACATATACGGGATACATTTCTCTGTAACATATATTGTTGTAGAGAATAAAATGTTGGCACTTTAATGCATAACACTTAAACATCCAAGTGTAAATTTCTATTTAAAATTTAAAGTTTGAGGGCTAATACTTTTGTACAGTACTGTATGTTAAAATAATCTTCCAGTAATTAGCAACGGGGAAGAGAATACGAAAGGGTGACGTTACATGCCAGATGCATGAGAATCATTTTGCTGAAGGTTCTGCTGGTGTTAGATGTGTCTAAACAGCAGTGATCAGTCAAACAATGGATTTACTTGTGATTAAATTACTGCAGCAAACATGTGTACTCTAAGAAATGTATTTTATTTTAGAGTGCTGTCTGGTATGGCAGTAAGAGATATTCCTTTTTTTTGTTTGTTTGTTTTCGGCAAACAAAAGAGACAGATACTTCCATAGAGGACCAGATACTCTTGGAAGATGCCTTTTGAACTAAAGGCCTTTACTTTACTTTACATTAGCTATTTTATTGTACAGTATAGACGGTTATAGATCTCTATAGAAATATCAGTTTTGAATTTTTAAAAAGGTCTTAAAACGTTGCAATCCCAACGCAAGCTCTAGAGATTCCTGTAATATGTTATATGTATGGACTCTGAGGAGACACCATGGATGAATAAAAACCGAAAATGAAATGACTTTGTAAGATTTCCATTTGTGTAATCTTAAATTAAATGAATTTGGAATGAAATAAAAGGTTTCAGTAAAGAAAAGTATTATCACGTTGATCTCATCATAGATGTTGTAAGATCAAATAAAAATATTAAGTAAAACAGCATGTCTAATTTTTATATCCCTGCTGTACTTTTGAAGAGAGATCCCAAGCTCATATGCCTCTGAACAACAAACAGTGAAAAGTCAGTGTTTTGGACAGTATTGGAACGCTCACAACAGACTGTTCTTATAATTCTTTAGACTGGAATAGGGAAATAAATACCTTGAACAGACCCAATAAAATATCTACAGCATGTACACAAGTTTTTTGAACTTGCTAATGGAGATAACTGCTGATGTCTAATGCTGATAAAAATGCAGGCCTTCTACATGAAATCCCCAGTAAATTAATATGGCATGAGTAGTGGCATGATTTCAATCTTGAAACCATGCGGGATATAAACTTTTGCACTTACCTGTGTATGGTTTATATTATGTTTTAGCTATCATTTATATTATTTTGTCAGCTACCTAAAGCAAAAGGTTCTAGCTCTGGAATTGCCTGGCCAAGAAATTTTTGCAGTTGTTCATAAATATGATATTTTGCCCATGATTTTTAAAACTACATTGTGGGAACAAACTCGACATTTCCATTTGAACACACCTCATGATAAATTGAATCTCAGTACTTCAGCTCTGTGATTACTGTAGACTGGTCCTCAGTGCCATCAGCCAGCGAATGAAACACAAGAACAGCTTATATTTCTATTAATACTTAAGCAGGTCTGAATCGTCTTATGGCCTAGAAACCAAAGCCTTCCAAATACCAATGATGAAAATATATACTCCGTTATAGAAAGTCAACTGGTAGAAGTTGCCAGGATATATAAATAGAAAAAACATTTTCTTTTATTAAGAATAACTTTTATATGAATCACCGTAAATCAGAGTCTGCTATAAATTTCAGCTCAAATGTAGAAATTTCCGGAAGATCAAATACAAATAAGAGGTGAAGAATTCTGTTTATTTCCATGAATCCAATAGCACAAATGTGTAATGAATCACATCCATGGTTAAGCAAAATCAAAGAAAATTTCAAATAAATGGCTAAACAAATGAAAAGCGCACACAGCCTTCTGTGTGTCACATGGACCAAAAGGTTTTCACTGTTTAAAAGTCAGGTCTCTACTGTGGGAACACCTTTTTATGGAGCCAGGTTGCTTACAGCGGTTCGTTTCAGGATGTTAGGTTTTTTCTTTTTTTTACGTGAAGTAGTAAGGCTTTTTAACGTTGATGCCATATTCAGACAAAGCCGGACTTAGGTCCTCCATTGTCAGGGTGTACTTCTTATCCTGCGTTTCAAGAGGAACAAGACAAGAAAAATCAGTTCTGTATTTTGTCAGTGAACCATAAAATAAAGAATTCTATACACGTAAAACTCACAAAAGGTCCAATACAATTACATCCAGAAAATATTTCCTGATTTTTTTTTATTATACCTTTATTTAACCAGGGATAAAATCACATTGAGATAGATGTGTGTGCTACAGACTTGACTAACCTTTGTCTTGCTCCGAGAGCTTCCAGACGCAGTGCCCTTCATTTTACAGTGCTGTAGTGCATCATTTGCAATGTCTGAGACAAACTTCTGAGCCGCCAATGAGATCAGACGGATTCTGCACAAAAACATAATAAACAGTGTTTTAAAGTCATGTCCAGCCAAGTCAATTAGTCCAGTTCAGTGATTTTCTCCTGTTTAATATAATGACAATAAAGTTTCAGTTTTATTTGCTTATTTATAAAATGCAAAGATCTCAAAGTAAGCAACAGCACCTTAGAGAGGAAGTGCATTTTTTCTTGCTCTTGTTTTTTTTAACATTAAGAATTTATTTTGTCAGCCTCTTAAGCCATTCTCCACTAAACACAACTCAAATTTTTTCAAATTAAAAGTCCATTTGATGGATGCTGTAACCAACGCCTTTCACTAAAGCATTTCACAGAATTATAATGTATACTCATGATAAACTTCCTAAAATAAAACTTATTAATTGAAGACGGTACAATTAACTTCATGTACGTATATCGTAATCCCTTCCTCAGTGTTCAAAAATGTGTTTACTGATCAGAAGTTACACACAGAAGAAGATATAATTAAAGGTGTGGAGGACCAGTTGGATTGCAATCTTCAAGATTCTGAAGTTTGTGGCCAGAAAAGTGTATAATAAGTATGTGGAAAGTCATTTTGTTCCACATAATTTCATATTTTTTAAATTATGTATAGGATTTCATCACTCTCATGTTAGCAGTGATTGTACATTTTTATTGTGTTTTACAAACTGGAATCAAGCTGAACTTACATCCTTGGATCTGATGCTTCAAATCCTGCTCGATTAAGATAATATCCCGTAACTGCATCTGGGATCTAAGTGTCAAACAAAAACAAATAAGTAAAAAATAAAATCATATTTATTGGTGTTTAGCATGTGGGAACTCACCGTGGGTGTGTAATCTTCCAGCTGCATTAGGAAATCAGCCAGTGGTGTGCTGGAGATGATGGGCTTCACGTCCCCATTGGCTAATCCTGTGGGCATGTAGAGCCCGTTGGACACAGAAGAGCCTGAAGAGGGTGTTGCCATGGCAGCTGAGGTCGGAACTATTGGGAGACAAAACGTCGGTGTTATTCAGCAGTACAGAACACCCGAACGGACAGAAGGTGTTGAGAAGTTTGAAAGCACGGCTCTGACAGCAGTTTTGGCTGAAAAACAAATCACAGGTTTGTCATTTCTATCTGAACAAATGGAGACAGCTTTACTAGCCATTTCTCTAAAAAGTGTTCTTATGCGATCTTGTGTACTCGCTCCATATCATCATCATCATCATCCACCACTAAAGTTTAATTCCAGAGTCCCAGAAGTCAACTGTGTCAAAAAAAAACCCTGACCCAAAACTGTAATAATCTAATAAGAATGACTTTGCTCAGCAAGTCAAATAGATTATATATATATGAAGTGCTTTAAAATGTGACTTTATTCCTCATAAGTCTTTTAATTCAACTATGCTGGCTTCTCTCCTGAGGTAAACGTCTCAGGTATTCAATTTAACTTGAATAATTTAAGAAACATGTAAATAAAAACGATAATAATATCCAATAAGGGCCAATAAATGATTCTGAATCTGATTCCTCTAAAACAGAAAACATGATGTCTTTCTGTCCGCCCGTCCAGTGTAGCAAAGCAAATCTTGTTTTGTGAAAGTTCCATAAAATTATATTTAACCAAAAAAAAGGACTCACAACTCAGGAAGCCAAACTTACACACAACCAAACCGGAGCCCAGGATCCAGACTTGCTGTACACCTCATATAATTATAATCAATTGATATTTTTATTCCTTTAAATAAAGGGAAAAAACCCGAACGGATGAATAATTAAGTATGAAATAGGACGTTTTAAAAAGCTGAAACACTTTAAACACGTAATAGCACACGAGCTAATCCTGCTAGCTCCTAGCCACATCGCTTCGGTCACTGATTTTTAGTAAAGCATTCACACACAGCTGCTCCACTCACCATTAGTGCTACCAGTTGAAGGTAAACTGCTGACATTAGCGGCTGAGTTGCTGTTCTGGACACAGTTACTGCTACTGCTGCTGCTCGGGGCTGAGGAGTTTGTGCTTGCGGCTCCGCTCGGCGCTGCTAATGCAGCATCGACATTCATGTTGTTGGTGGATTAATTTACTGTCTGAACGCCAAGTAACCAAATTACGCCTTAAAAATTGGATATTTCGTTTCGCGCGTGTTTTTTATAATATAAATTTTAGATGTTTAATTGGGGGAAAAAAGGTCAGAATGTTTTCTGCTAAATCCTCCCACTAGATTGTGTTGTGTTCGCGTCTGTTTTGAGGAAGTTGTGTGACTTTGCCAACGTTAATGCTTCCGCCGCATAAACAGCGGGATGCTGGTTTTCAAAATAAAAGGTTATAAAGGGTTCGAGTTTTGTGTTTGCGAGAGAAAATAAGACGGACTTATTTTACACTTTCATAAAGATTATGTATTTTTTCTTATCGTTAAGGCGTCGTTTTTGATACCTTTAAACATGTTCAAATTCCTTAATAACCTTAAATATAGTTTCAGATACATAACATAATTTGAATAAAACTTATAATAACTTGGAAAATAAGCAATACAAAATATTTCATGCTACATATCAGTTTTTGCATTAATGTGTTTCCATTTAACATATCATGAAAAATTACATATATCCAACATGAAATGTGTAAAATAGTCACATGTTCAGAAGATTTTTTTTATGATAATATGTGATAACTCAAGCTTCCTGAATATCACAGGAAGAAGAAATATAAATTTCTTATTTCTGTATTTTCTCTGGCATTGTGATATTGACTGATGAGTTCACTGGCACCAAAAGTACACATCGAAAAAAAATTATTCATTTGGGGGAAAACACAAATTTTGGGTGAAAGCAAATGTTAGAGTGTCATGAATATCCTTATGTAATTAACTTGGGTTCTAGTCAACCAAAATTTTGTACCTTTATGCTAAACAGGATTAAGTAACCGAGATAGTCCAATTCGCATCCCTACAAAACTGAAATAAAACACTAAAATAAACATTAGGATTTCAACCATTTTTCCACATAGAATTTGTCTCAACACTAAATATCGGCTTCTCTAGTCAGCACAGTCAACCACTCAGTCTCAGTGAAACATAGTAGCACTAACGTGCTTGACATAATGCTCAGATTGAGAGAGGAAAGAGAACAGACATGTCCACATCTTCAACAGATACAGACATTCAATAGGAAACCACAAATGTGACAGGAACATGGTGCATTTTATTATGGAATAGTAAATGAAACAAGTGAGATACTTCCAAATCAAATACGCATAACATTGGAACCAAAAGTTTCTTTTACTCATCCAGATATAAGCTCATTTAGAAGACATGGTTTGACTCATTCTAGCCTCTTAGCAGGTATCAAGTCATTATATGGATATCGATAAGAAAATCTGGGCCAAACTTGACAGACCATTCTAACTGTGGATCAAAAGGAGACACAGAAAGTGCTGCAGCTAAAGTCTGACAAGTCATTATACGGATATTGGTAAGAAAATCTGGGCCAAAGTTGTCATGAAGTCATAAACGACTAACACACAGCCATACTGTACACCACAACCATGTCTACAGTTCTTTAAAAAAAAAAAGATATTTACTGTGAGAACCACACAGTAACTAAAAATATGTCCTTAAGCCTTCTGTTACCCAATATTCAACCATGATAGTAATCTTTAAACTTCATACTTCAAAGTGTTACTTCATCTTTTTATTACTAAATAAATAATAAACCTTTCAGTTATAAAGGAAATGTTTTTCGTGTAGGCTCATGTTCTGTTCTGTTCTAGTTAGGACCCTACTTCCATATCACAGTCATTTTAAAAGTGAATATTGACACTTAACTTGCTGAAGGAATGTTTTCTAATGGAGCGTTTTAGGTATATTAAAGCAGTTACTCTGTGTTAATATGTATTTTTATGCTTACTGGGTTTTTAAGCTTTAGATGGTGATTAGATAATGATAGAGAGAAAACTGCCTTTAATTAACATTAACAATTTTTAACCAGGTGCACATCAGATTTTTTTTTCTGTACCGTTCATCCTACAAAGTGTCATGGGGAACTATCCTGGATGAGTGCAAGGCAGGGAACATCTTGGATAGGGTGCCAATCCGTCACAGGGTACAATCATACAAACACTCACACACCTATTTACATTTACATGCCACAGACAATTTAGTGAAGCCAATCAACCTACAACACGTCTTTGGACTGAGAGAGGAAACCCACATTGTACAGGGATAACCTGCAAACTCTATGTGGACAGACAAAAAAGGAGTCATGAATTGAACTGCAGAGTTCTCGTGTTTTTGTTTCTCTTCCATATTCAGTTGTTTTAGTGAAATGACATGCAGATCTGAAAGAATAAAATGTAAATCTTTTATTGCCATAAGAAATGTACAAAAAACAACTACATCCATCAGCCACATAATAAGTATAAGATTCCACAATGATGAAACCAAAACCCCCAAGTGATTAAGACAGTGACAGAAAGATACACAGCTAAAGATGGTGCAAGGGCACTGGAACCCTTTTCAAACCTTTTGGAATGTAACTGATGGTTGTGTGAAAACGTTGTGTGAAACTGTGAAGAATTATTCTAAAATGTTTCATGGATTTGTTTTGCATGATTGAAAAAGAGACAAACATTCAATGGGTTTTATTTTGCATTACAGTTCTGGCCAGTAAAGCAATGAAAGTGTCTGTTTCTTTACAAAGAATCAGAGGGATTGTTTTGAGAGTTACAAACAAATCATCATTCAAGAGGATTCAGAGATTGTGTTCTGTATCTGAGGCTAGAGATTTTCAATCCAGTTCTTGTGCACTACAGGAAGTCCATGTTCACCTGCTTCAGAACTGGAACAAAAAAGACTAAAATCTGAGCTGACTGGAGTCCAAGATTGGATCAGGAACATCAGATTAATCTAAAATCAAGCCTTGGGCAACACATTAAGTGTAACGGGTCTTTTATTTCCACTTACACTCCTGTAACTGAAAATCATTGCACCATATTCACTACTCATTCAACATCTTTCAACAGTACTTACTGAACTGAGGGGACAGTTAATGAAAATATGCTAAACAAACAGAATCTATAACATTTGGCACGTCTTTACAGTGGAATCACAAAAATTTGAAACATCCAGTGAACAGTCCAGTGATCCGGCTGCCTGCTGAGAAGGTGGAGTTCGAAAACACCAGTCACGAACTTAATAATAAATGCTTTTGCAATGGAAACACTGAAGTAAATGAGGGGTAAAAATAAACAGAGATGTACTTTAAGAGTTAGCTAATTGGAGACAGTGTCATGCTGGTTAGTGGTCAGCATAAAGTTTGAAATATTACAAGCTGGATTGTAATAGTCAAGGGATTTGTCGAATATAACCACAATCAACCTTCTGACACATTGAATGTCATGCCTGACATATTGGAAGATTTACAGCATGGCTATTTATCCAGATGTTTTATAGAATGTTTTTTGAAGCCCATTTCCACTCATTTCTATGATGACTCTTCCACATTGTCTTTATGTACAGTGCAATTGTATAACATTTATACAACATTGTATACAACGGTATATCTGGCACACACACAAGGTCAACACTGATGGAGGATCCTTGAGAAGAAATATTCATCATATGGTTTTTATGCCCTTAAGGTACTCCAGTGTTTCGAGTACAAAAAGAAAATCTACATCACGTACACACACATTAGATTATTCATTCAAACCCCACATTTAATCTGCAGAACACTCAATTACATTTGAAGACATAAAGCTATGGATAATTCATGCATCTATTCTTGGCTTATTCACAATACAAATCATCACAGATTTCCAGTGACTCCAAATATACCGTCGTTAACATGAATATATGACGGGATGCATAGCAGACCACGGTCTCAAAAAAAAAAAAAGGGGGGATAAAAAGGCAGAAAATCTCACATTTAATCATAGAACATCACTTCAACTGTGAGGAACAGTGAAAGGACATTTTAAAGGAATAAACATTTTTAAAAAGGCCCATCACCATACAAAACTAAATGCGGTTTACATTTATTCCCGAAAAATATAATTTGACTCTTTATACATCTCTCATTTTAGCTATGCTGAAGTGTGCTGCAACTCGCCCGAGTTTTACAACAACGTGGCCTTTTTTATCTCCATAGAAAAACATTTGTGAAATTAAACTTTTTAAAAATAAATTGGCCAGTCTGATATTATGCATCATGCAGGAATATACTCTACTTTCTACAACGTTACAGAGCAAATATTCGAACAGTCTAAAACGCTTTGCTGAGAGGTAAGCGACTAGATTTTCATTCTTGCACCAGGTTACATGTCAAAAAAAGGATCGTTTACCTCCAAAGAACATTTTTAAATACTTAAAGCTGTGCCCTTGCTATAGCGTGCACACACTGGCACCTGAGTCTAAAGCGTTAGTGCATGCAGTTAAAAAGAGGAGATGAATGTTTAACTCTATTAACTCTGCACTCCATATTATCCCTCCCTTATGAGCATCTCAGTTAAAAAAAAAACAACAACACAAGACCTCAACACAAATCAGACAAATTAGTACTTATGATTGTGTGTAGTGGTGTTGGGGGTCACATTTTTCAAAAGAACTGGCTAGTCAAATAATACTCTAATAAAAAATAATAATTGCATAAAGACTATTAAAGGGCATCTAATGGTCACAACAATGAAAACAGTGTGTGAGAAAGCAACAGAAGCTGACGTTAGAGATCCATTTAAGGGGAAGATTGTCAGGGTATCACAGTCATCATACAAAAAAGGAAGGAGATTAAAACCCAACCTACCAGGACATCATCATCACTTGCATGTTCTCAAACTCCTTTCTAAGCCACAGTATGAAAAAACAGAACTCTTTTAGGCAAGGTTGAAATACATCAAAATGTTTTCTGTGCTAACCCTGTTATCTAGTCTTTATTTTCACATCGCGTTACGGTGATACACAATGTGGTTCACAATGGACTGGATGCACTAATATAATCCGAAAATTCTAAAAGCATAAAAAATTCCCTTTCAAACAGAAACTGTGTCTTGCTTACTGTGTGTGACAAAAGAACAATGTGACAGTGAGTTGGATTTAATAAAAGCACACACACATGCAAAAGTGTGTGCTAAATGTTATCAGTGGAGAACAAACTAGGTGAGTGACACATCCAGTCCAGTGTAAAAAGACAAGTCCTGCAAGTTCAAAATCAAGAGAGAGAAATAGTGAGGATCTAAAGTAGTCAAACTGACAATTAGCTGTCACTACAGAAATGATCCTGGAATGGAAACCTATGAAAGTGTTGCATAGTATCTCTGCTATGGCGCTCTGATAAACAGGAGACAGACATGAGCGATAAGGAAGAGGAGGATGGTTAAAGCAGGGCTGTAAAACAACAGGAAGATGGTCATTTGAAGGCTGACTGAAGATTTTTGAATGCTGCTTGTCTCTGTTTCTTCTCCTCGGCCTGTCGTTTCTTTTCCTCCTGCTCGTTACGGATCTCCGCCTCGAAGCGGTTTGACTCGTTAATGGCGTGGACCTGGTACAAGAGAAATCGCTCCTATTAATGTATAGTTAAAATATTTTAATGGTAACTTACTAGATGATTAAAACTAACATTGTAAACTTTTAACTGCTGAAGTAATGCACATAAAAATTGAGTAGGCTTTTCTGTGTTTTTACTGGGTGAAGGTGATGTACTGCATGTGTGTGTGTGTGTGTTTTCAAATGTTTTAAAAACAGATCTGATACATAAGGAAAACTGAAAAGTAAAAAAATGAGACAGAACTGCTTAGAATAAACTACATTAAAGTAAATGGAAGAAAATATATAAGAGAATGTATTACTTTGGCTTCAAAAAAAGACTTTGCTCCTTTAACACCCTCAGTGGACACGTCAATTTCAGAGAGACGAGCTAAGACACTCAATCCGCTGTCCTCAGCCAGCTCCCCTGCTGCTGCCTTCCTGAAGATCAGGAGGAACTGTAGAATGGAGGGAAAGATGTTGTTTTTCACCATTGATTAGGCATAAATGACAATAATTAGAATTACTATAAAGCAAGTTATGCTAAAAATCTTAAACGTTATAAGCTCATTTACCTCTCTGAAGTTCAATTTGCCGTCCAAGTCTTCATCCACCTCTTTGATCATATTCTTGAGTCCCATGTGAGTCTGTGGAGCACCAAGCTTCTCCATCATTAGCTTCAGTTCCATCAGGTCAATGAAGTTATCCTTCTCAGAGTCATATCTGCAAACATACAACGTTTAATGTTAATGCCAAATCTTTAAACAGTGCACCTAGTCAGGGAAGCAGAGGATTGAGGAATATACACTGTGACCTACAGGGGGAGAAAAAGATCCCCGATAAAACAAAGCTACAATACATGCAATCATAAATGCATTGTATTACTGTCAGTATTTAAAGCTAGCATTTGCTAATTGCATTGTTGTAAAAGATACAAGTTATCACATAGTCCAGCTAGTCATTAAATTAAACATATCTCAGGTTTGTTTTTCTAGGTTTAAACCAAATACAACCTAAGAAACTTCTCATATAGTATCTCCTGATATTATAGTGCCGACTTTTATGTACAAATTATACTACCATCTCTAATACTAATAGTCTCTGGACAGATGGACAGATCTGAGCTGTAACATATGGAGAAAACGAAGGGTTTATATAGTGGGAGTAGACACAAAGACACACAACACAATCAGGAAGCACATCAAATAAGTTACTTCCTCATGACCTCTGTTATGTGGGGCCGCGCACATGCGCACACACACGATCAGGTTGCTTGGACAGCTAGTTCTAACTACTGAAGCTGTAGTAAAAGACTGAGGAGTTTATGCATCATCACCCCCCACCCCCCGTTAAACTGACCTAAAAGAACAATAAAAACATGATTAAATGAAAGATATTTATTGACAAGCAAGTATGCTTTACTTTTTGACTCACATGAGGCACTTCACACCATTCCATGTTCATTTACTTACTTGAAGAATCTAAATACAATTAAGTTACGTTATTACAGGACCTAAATGATCCGATACCTTAATTATGTGATGTTCCTATACTTCACTTAATTATTCCAATGATTACATTTTATTTGAGTCTTTTCTTCAATTGGCTTGTTAATTTACAGATGGAGCAATATGTTAAAGGAGATGGCATCTTCTAGTCTGGGTTAGATAGTTTAAGGGTATTTTCACACATCCTGAATACTTGAGTCTGAACACAGGACCTTGAGGTGGGGCTTATAATCACTGGGTTGTCTCCCCATTGAACAGTGAACCAAAATGTGGATTGATTATGCAGTTATACCGCACATTTGTGCATGCAGGTTTACAAAATATATGACTACAGTGCGTGGATGGCTACAGCACCTGTAGACCACATTAACAAACCCAAGACCACATTAATCAAGAGGATTAATTCTTAGCTCAGAAACAGCATTCAAGCTTTTTTTTAATGTTTTTTTAACCAATCCCTTGAAAGAAATGGCACCAAATACAAGCATTAAAGCAACCAAATATCTAGAGAACCCCACAAATTGCATGCAAGTATTACCGTTACTTCATATTGTGATTGCAGTGGGTCTTTAAATTTAAAAATGTGTAAAATACAGTTTGCTAAAGACCTCTGTACATTTTCGAACTTATGACAGCAGACATGGAAAGTCACTATTTCAGGGGTGCCAACATTTTTAATAAGAAAGTCCTAGCAGACAGAGATTTAAAAAAATGGCCACAAAAACCCTAGTGTATGTTGCTGGACAAGACTATTTTTCCAGATGTTCAAGCATCAGTGAGGAAACCGTGAGTACGGTGTATTCCAATATTTTATATATTTTTTAAACCCACAAAGAAACCACAATACACTTGCTTTCTACAGGTTCAAAAGCAGCGGCTTGCAGATGTCCAGGACAACATTCACCTTGATAAACTTTCCAGATGAAAGTAACTTTATATTCTTGCATTTTGGCTTTACTGTCTAGCCAATTTCATTCCCATTTAGTCTGATCCCTGCATTAGCTAAAAAAGCAGATAAAAGCAGACTGTTTAAGCTGTATCCCATAGATCACTGTAGCAAGAGGGTAAAAGCACAAATGCTATGGCCAAAATGTAGAGTTTTTCCATGGCTGCTGTAGATGCTGGCACCTCAGGACAATATTCTTATTAGCATATTACACTGTGAATGTCTAATTCTCAGTAGGGCCACTGCAGTGGGGTGGTGAGCCAGCATGCACTCAGTAATGGGCATTTCTGCCCCATTAACTCAGAACACCCCACCCCTGTGCTCACACTCTTCATGAATATGGAGTCTGGTTCTATCCATCTGTCCTCACAGCTGGCAACAGTACTACTGTCTTCAGACAAAGGAGTCCTACTGCTGTCTGTCTCACACCCCCCACTTGCACCTTTTACCCCATAATAACTGTGTACTGGACGGTGCCTGACAACCGTGTATTAATTATTCAGAACCTAATAAGCCTGTTTGTAGGGTGTGTGTTCAATTAAGCCTCAAATCCAGTTGCTGGGATGGCAAATCACCGTCACACTATCTGCTGTATCATGTCACACCTAACTCCAGTCCTTTGTTTCCCAACTAAACTAAAACCTACTTACCATATGACAGCATGCTTAGTGAAAGAGATGACAGAGACATAAAAGAACTGGAGTTTTCAGTATGTACTGCAGCTGCTCAAACAGCCATCAGCCTTCCTGAGAAGCAATGAGGTTAGCGTAAGAAGCAACGTAGAGAAAAGCCAAGCAAAATGAGAACACATGGAGGGAGAAAATGAGAACAACTATAAAGTGAATTGGGTGGTCCTGTCTCTTTTTTAAGAGAGAAAAGAGCGAGAGAGACACGTTTTAGGAAGGAGACATTTATTTACCATTCATGAAAGAATATCAATGATTCAGTGGTTCTTTAATTGGTTGATTATTAGGCTTAGGTCATGTTGAACAGCTTTTATATAAGTCTCTGTGAAGGTGTCCATAATATAGACTTGATTTAGAAAATTAATATTAGACAGAATACATCAATATAAAGCTTGGCTACAGGCATTATTGTCAGAGCTGATGTTGGAGAAAATTAATCAACAAATTCTGATCTTCTGTTCTGATAGTAAACAGTGATACTATAAATCAGAACGTGGAGTGGGAACAGTTAACCTTATCCTCCCGCCATCAACCACTGCTGTTCTGGAAGTATAATGCACCCAAACTACCACCTGATTTTCATAATTTAACATACTGTTTAAGAAATCTGTGTGTTAAACTGTAACCATGAAACAAAAACTACATGGCTTACATAGGTTCATGCCACATAACTTAAATTCAAGAAGAGAGGCTCAACATCCTATAGCTGAGAAATGCACAACGAAGTGTCACTGTTGTTGCTCTGGATAACGGCGTCCGCCAAATGCCATAAATGTAAATGTTAGCAATTTCATGACAAGGCACATAATACTGTCTTAACCTCTGCACATTGTAGTGAAATGTTGAAAATCTACTGTAAATAGGAAGCAGTCAGAATAAATGTTAGTTTCACTAAAGCACAACTGTGAGGAACATGAAAAGCAAAGCTCCAGTTTTACCAAATAAGTCCAGCTTTGTACCACAGCGATTGAGGAACTGGTTGAAGCCACATTTCCTTGTGTAGATGACAGAGGTAGTGAGTGCAATCAATGCTGCTGTAGATTAAAACTCACTGTTGACACAGAAAGCCCTTCCTGTTACTGACTCATGTGCATTCTGTTATTGAAAATGTGTAGTGCTTAATTAGGAAGCAATGCAGAACATGTAAATCATAAAGTAATACAGTGATACGTTAACCATTTCAACACAACCCAACGATGTTAAGACCTTCCTTATAACATTAGGTTAAAGGGTTTTTAAAGCTTCTTAGTACTTGTCTATGAAATATCACCTGAAGGGCTGAGGTTGTGTCATTACAGTGCTTTCTCATTTAGAAAGTGGATATGGAATCTGATAAGGTATTTACATTTAAATTACCAGACTGACAGGGTATTAGGTCAGGGGAAGTAAATGTCTTCATAAGATCATGAAAACTGAATAATAAAACTCATAGTCAGCCATTAACACATTAAAGCATCAAAAAAGAAGATTAAACACTGACAAAAACCTGAGAATAATTCATATCTCTCTTGCAGTATCATTTCACTATGAGACAAAGCGGAAATGGGTTTGCTAGGATTCTTCAGCCAAGAGTAACACTTAGTACTGCAAATGCCTAGACATGAATAAAAACTAGGAGCTTCAATTACTCGTTCTTCTTCTTAGGGCGTGGGAGATAGATAAATGAGCAGTGCAGTCTCCAATGAACGATTCTAATGATTGTCTCTTTTTTGAAGGGAATGAGGGGAATGCATCCTGCCAGGAAGATGAGTTAGATTGCTGAGATGGAAAGCTTGCCCAGTAGAGAAAGGAGGAACTCATAAAAAGGAATTTGAGTACAAACGTGCAGAAACATGTCACTGTATAGAAAATGTATAGATACAATTCTATTTAGAAGCAATAGTCAAGCTACAGTAACTGCACTAAAATAAATGTAAAAATAAAAGCCAAGCCTCTCGAGTCATTCATTCATTCAAGTTCTGTTTATACCACAGAAATTTTCCAAAGCTAACAATTGTTTATTTATTTATTACAGAACAATACATCATTGTTTTATTAGTTTGTAGTTACATTTCATGTTAGGGATCACAAGTCAGATAAGTGAGTTCCTGTTATTATCTCGAATTTAGTATACAACCACACATGTGGTCATGTTACTGGAACTGGAGTCACTGGAAATAACAAGGCCTCCATTTTGAAGCCTGTTTCATTGTAGAAAACATACTGACTGTAGCAAAGCACTGGGAACAGAGTGCTAGATATAAATGTAAAGTAAACATTTAGTTTATGCTTTCTAATTTGGTTATTTATCAGGTTTGGGTTATTTAAAGGATTTCATATACCAACTAGCTTTATACTTTATAACTTTATTATGGGTTGTTCTACCCATTTTATTATTTAATCTCCTATGTATACCAGGTAATTACAGATTTTCAGCACTAAGACTTATGTTTAAAAAGAGCTAAATTACTGGGGGAAAAAAGCAGTGTTAGTAGTCATATGTCACAGTGTGTCGTGGGTTTGTGGAGAAAAGTTTATACTGTGGGACTGTTCACGGTGTGGAGTTAATGAATGAAGAACAGTGATGCATTTCTCTCAAATTAGTTGATTAGACAATGAATAACTGTACACATCTACGTTCCAGTGATCCACTTTTACCCAGAGACACTTGCTCTTTTCTTTGCTACACTTATCCTGGTTAAAAGTAGTCCCTTGTTGGTACAGATATAGCATGAAGTCCAACATACTGACTCATTGTATTCACTGTGAATATTTCACATTTTTTCAAAAATGTGTTCCTTGTCTCACCAATTAAAATCAACAACCAATTTCTGCTAGACTCTAAAATCACTGTGCATTAAATTATTTTTATAGAAATTTTAAACCAAAGAGAAGGACATTTCTCAGTGTTCACATTCACTGACTTCAGTATTAAACAAGCAGAAACGAACTCCCAATGGACAAGCTAAACAACCAGGAATTATTTGTTTAAGAGCATGAACTCAGACAAATACTTAATAATTTTCCCCAAACTTATAATTAAAAGCTTTATAATAAATATTTTGTGCACATAATTGTTACAATGTTATATTACATTATATAGTTTATCATTTTGTGTTTAGAATCAGGTTTTGGTTTTGATCAACACAAACTATGCACCATATAAACTGGTTTTACCCGATGTAACGAATGACAATACTTTAGTTTTGGTTAAGCCATCAGGCTTACTGATTTGTGTTTCACATAAGGACTTTAGAAAGTGGCCAAATTGAAAGCTTTAGTCTTGTGGGAAAGCAGCCAAAACAGATAGTCCAGTTTCAGTCCAGGTCTTCGCGCTACTGATCACTCTCACTTTATCCTCTGCCAATCTGCGAATTAATCCTTGGTTGCCAAGCAACAACCAACCAGTACAGACATGGGCAATCCCTCACTCACCGACACACCCACAAAGCTTGAGTACCATTTTGTACGACAGCCTACTTATGTTACAGATGTGTTCAATCAAGAGCACACACATGTAATAGAGCTCTGTGCAGTGCTGTGTGAGTGTGTGTGTGTGTATGTAAGAGAGTGTGTGTGTATGTGTTGAGAGATTCATTCTTTTTCATGGGATTCATTTATTTGTTCTCTCTGCCCTGCCACAAGCAGCAGCACACAGAACTCCATTGAATGCCATATTCTCCTCATGGTTCAGGATTGAGAGAACATTCAAGAATTAATTCATTATTCAATACTTGGTTTAGAAAGAATTTGTAGATGATGTTGATTTTTTCAAAACAATTCAATCATTTTAACTCTGCATTGTGAAGTTAGTGTGTTGTGTACTACCTTTTCAGATCAGTAATTCAGCCTTTCTACGTTCTTGCATATGAAACTCATTCTAAACTCAAAAGTTTAGTGATGAGAACGTGTTTGCTAATTTCATTTAGAATGCCCCGCTTAAATGTGAACCAATTGCAAAGCCATGTCTCTCTAGGGACTCTTCTCTCTCGCTTATACAGAAGGATATAGAACAAAGCTAAGCAGTAAGCAGCGTCTTATCTGTGAGATACAGTACTGTGGTTACTGGGGTCAGATATACTACAAGTGAAGGTCATGTTTCTGTCTTTTAAAGAAGCTGATACACTCTCAGGAGTGGTCATGGTTTACTCAGACATCCTGGCATGGATTACATGGAATCATGTGGGACATGTCAGACCTCAAAGGCATGCGGTATTCCCAGCTTCCGGCCAGCTGTGAGACCTCGTAACTCAGCCCCACTCTGCAAAGGGTCACGTAAAGCTTATTTGCTGCTTTATGTAAAATATGTTCTGACAGATTGTGCAAAATGGTTGTAACCATAACATACCAGAACTAATATTAAATAGATTTAAAACTAATCTCCAATTCAATGGGTATATTTATTTTGCAATCACTTATGCAGTTACTCTGCACCGCCTCACTGGAACGCTAGGACAACAACATACAGTTTGTTATTTGTCGACTATTTGCTCAGCCAAAGAAACTGTGACCTCCATCTGGTTCATTGTTATGGAGGAAAAAATAAAAAAATGAAAATGAAAAAGTGAAACCTAAAGAGAAAACTATTTTAAATCCCATCTCCATTTTAACACATTTGTGTAAAGTGGAGATGTATGAAAGTCATAATGAAAGCAACAATTCACAGGCCACCAACAGCTGAAGAAACCAAACCCACACAGATGGAGGGCAGGTTTCTACTTCTGAATATTTGTGGGTGTCATTCAAAAGCATTAAACACCGGAAAGTGTGGGCAAATCAGTAGCCCAGGCAACACAGTGTTTCTTGTTTGTTCGTTTTTTCTTTCATTTTAGCTGTATAATGGGTAAGATTCAATAACCAGATGAAGAGAAATGATCCTTCTCCTTACTGACTTTTGAAAAGCAAAACTCTTCATGTGATATGGATGTTCAGTGCACTTCAAGATGGGCTGATGCACCTCAGTGTCACCCAAGTGTAGCATGCTACTCATTCTGAATCCCACCACATACTGCATCACGCACATTGGCTGAGGTAGAGGCAGGATTCAATTTACAAGGAAAGCACGGACAGAAGACCAAAGTTGTAGCAAAAACTTTTGTTGTCAACAACTTACTCACTTCGTCAAGGGAACAAACAAAATATAATAAATGGACCATATGCCTGTTTGTCTCACTTGGACTGTATTCATTTATTGTGATTCAGTTAAATATCCCTGGCATATTGTTTAGCCTAGCCAGTTAGGTTTCCAAGCAGACAGAACAGGAATATATAAGAACACTGGAGCATTTACTTGCCAGGTGGACTAGCTAATGAATTTGTGCCCTGGCCTGGTGTCTTCCAACCTACTTGCAATAATGCAATGGATGAATGGATGCTCTAAAGGCAAGTAAGAATGTACAGACAAAGATAAAGAAAGGTCTAGGTTTCCCAGCAGTAGAGCATTATATAAGTAAAGGTGATAGTGTTTGTTTACCTGAGGAACATTTGTAGAAAATTACTCTTAATTGAACCTCACATTGCCTAATTTATTGTTTAAGTGCATCAACTGTGCACTTGTTCAGAAATAAAAAGAATTCTGGACAAAGAGAAATAGTATAGCTGGTAATTAATAGCACTTCTTTACTTTAGACATTTTTCTAGAGAATAAAGAGAGAGACAGAGAGCAGATTTATTGATTTTCATGAGCTCATGTTTCAAAGTTGAACAAATAATGTTCACCTCAATTAACCTCTTATCTTCTTTAAATGGATTTTCCACCAGGCACCAGTGCTCGTGTTTACATTTGGGATAATTAAACTGTTCAGTTAAAAGGAGTTGAAAAAACTTGCAAGAACAGACAGAGACAGACAGACAGACAGACAGATAGATAGATAGATAGATAGATAGATAACAAAAATCAATACTACAATGCACAGTGCCATGTACGGTTCAAATCCAAGCCCCAGTGCTACTGAATACACTTCCATGTACAGATACTGAGATTTTAGAGGACTTCTAATCATTTCCTTAAACTTCATCTCCTTATAAAGTCCATCTCAGCACTGAGAGTTAGACACTTATGTGCAGCTATGCAAAAGTAAAAAAAAAAAGAAAAAAAGAAATCAGCCATGAGTAATTACTTTATCATGCTATGAATCAGCATCACATTTCCAATGCAGAATACATTCCACTTCTTGTTTAAACGAGTCAGACCACTTCCTCACAGGTAAGTGGAGCTTATAAAAACCTCCGGATACTTCAGGTGATCCCACACAGCCTTTCTGTTATAGTTATTTCAAATAAGTGGATGGTTACTGGTGCATTCATATTACATTTGTTTTTTTGGTTGTTATATTTAAATCAGCAAATAACCAAATTTTCTAAATCTCTTGCCGTCAGTAAAAGTAGACGTTTCATGGAACAAATCAACATAAGATGAACCTGCTGCTGAGGACACTCCCTCTGCTGAGATTACAAACCTGCTGATTAATCCACCTGCATCAGCCAATGACTGTAGACAGCTCAAACCCAGATGAGGTTATTTTTAGCAGTGTCAGAGGGCAGGACAGCAAGGAGAATATGTGAAAGAGAATGGAGAATGGATGCACGCACGCAAGAATGGAGATTCTGTGCACACTATGCACGGTTGGAAAGAACTGCAAACATGAGCATTACTGAATAAACTGCATACTGAAAAATGTGCATATGGTTGTTTTTAATATGTGGCCAAGTTTCTATACTGCCTGCTGCTTCTCTGAGTCATTCTGTGGTGTGGACGTGTGGACAGTGAGTCATACGTAGGGGTGAGTAGGTATGAGGTCAGCTAATATTCAGGCTTTTATAAAAGAAAAAAAATTAGACATATTTGGATTACACACAGACTAATTATCAAAAAAAGATTATCGAAATGTGTTGCAAAGATATTTTTCATACTTCAAACACACTCTAAAAAAGCGTTAAAAAACGTTTTCTTACTTTTTCTAAATGTTAACCATCGTGCTCATTCGAGAAAGAAAGGATAACTTTTATTCTAAAGTATTTCCACGAACGTAAAAGATATATTCAAGTATACACATATATTCAAGGCCTTCATTGTTCATTGAGAACCTGATCTAACTGAGCACATAGGCATCTTTAACACAGCAGCTATGGAGGAATGAGGAAATGGGCAATTTGGAAATAATCACATTGCTTCATTCCCAGTGGAGAACACAGATTCTCTATTTAAGGATAAAGTAAAGATGGCCTATAGGGAACGCATTTAGCTCAATATGATTTTCTCTTATTTTGTTAAGTTAGGCAGCAACTCATGAATGTGCCACATTTTGTAATGTAAATTAATAAACTAAAATACCTATTTGTATGTTTTAAAATGTTTAAAACACCAGCATCGACTGTGTGATATCATAGCAAGACATGACTTGCCTAAGCCACAGCATTCCTAGCTCTTCCTGGTGTTATCTTCAAGATGAACTACACCTACCTGAGATACTGTGATGAACAAAAAAAGATGAAAAAAGTAAAGCACAATTCTTTTAAAATACAGCAGGAATACTGTTGAAAGAACTGAAAGCTCCCGCTCAAAGGCACATGCAGCATAGCGCTAATAAGCATATGCACAGAGTGAATTAGGCAGATTGCCTTCTCTATTCACCCACTAATAGAAAAGAACAGAGCCCAGCTGTGCTGGCCAAATGGCTGCAAAATGTGCTATCGGGTTAACCACATTATACATAAACTTAATAAAGCATGATAGGATAAATACAATTCTTTAAGGCTTTTTGAATATTCAGACAATATGCCACAGATCACATTATACAGCTTATACATCACTGCAGGTTTATTCATCTTTCACAAGCTAAATAAATATATAATTGTCTGTAAGACACTGCAAAAGCAGGTCTATGCAACAGGTTCCTGCATTCTGGTTTCCTGACCCTGACATTTCACACTAGTGTGTCAGCAGTTTCAGCAAAATTCTTGCTTACATGTAGCTCTTTCACACACACATTTAGCAAAACAGCTAAAAATAAATGCACATTTATATAAGATCTGGGTAAGAGCTCACCTTACTGTACTCTTCTAATAGTTATAACTCCTAATAAGTGTGCTCAAACTAATCTCTCTACTTCAAAGTCTTACAAAAGGCTTGCATTTGCATAAACAGGTCCTGAACTGGGAGGTAAAATAAACTTGTTTAAATGCCTAAAGCCTGGGCAGAGCCACAATTAATGCATGACTGCTCACCAGGTTTCTTTAGTCAAATCTGAAGGCTAATAAAATACAATCAAATTTAATTATTGAAGTAATAATAATGAAGTGATTGTAGTAAAGCTTTGAATTTTGCATTAACACGTCGGCCAATGTCTTCTAATGAAGACTTTTTCTAGTAGACACCTGCTGTGTGATTACGCTGTGGAAACAATTTATCATATCATCTAAAAAGGTGTCCTGGTGGCCAAAAGTCTTAACGCTTAGAGCAAATAAACATTTTTTTTTAAACAAAATGTAAGTTTATTTACAAAGCATCCTCTAAATTACACACTCACAGCTGTCTCTCCCATCTTTAGTTCCCAGTTTGGCAAGAGTTTAGTGTGTGATGTGCTTGCCACATTTCCTGTCAAAGGCCATGGCAACCTTGCGACAGCTTCCTGATTCAGCCATAAGAATGTTTTTAACATGTTCTTTTGATTCAGTCCAAAGCATTCTAAATCAATTAAATATAAACCTAGTATGGTGTACCCAGCAGTAGAACACACTTTTTTTAAGATATATCTAAACTGTCGGCTTGCTGATGGTATACAGCATCCCAGGTTTCCGCACCACCTCTGTGTTCATTTCTAACCTCGGGCTTTGCATACAGTATATTAGCATCCACAATGCACAAGCTCGGTAAATCAATCGGCACATATAATTGCATTTTAATTATTGAAAAGATTTTAGATTGAGTTCTAGAATTTTACATGACCACAGAAAATATTAACAGTGGTGCCATTTTTCAAAGTAAATGATTTATAATAATTTGTAAATCTGAGAAAAAACCCACATATGCTATAAATGACACATGGGCAAAAATTAGTATGCGTATTTTTCCTCTTTGAATACATTAACATTAATAGTACTGCGAGTGTTCAAACTGCCAAATCTGTCATTAATACATCATAAAACACTGAATCAGTTTCCTCACCTTAGAAAATGAAAACAGGGTACAATCAGTACCAAAGTACAAAACTCCAGAGGGACTCCTAAACAATAGTGACCTTATCAAACAAAACAAAACTGTGCATGTAAAAGGTCAAGATAAAAAAACATTTGAGTTCATTTGGTTGAAGTTTAACTATAGTGGCTGGTGTCAACGGAACATAGATCATGATTGAGGTCACAAGGAAAGAAACTGTTCATGCTTTTTTGAACAACTGAATACACACTGCCGGAGTATAATAAAGGATAATACAGCCCCGTCTATATGAGCTACTCCCCTCCTTTCTCATCAGATTTTCTGCTTCCTGCATGGGCAGCTAAACAAAATGAATAAAACTCACCCCACCTATTAAACAAACTCAAACTCTTATCAGCATAGATAAGAGTCTTGCATAGACAAGAATCTTGCATAATCTCTTCTCCAGATAGAATACACTAGTCATAAACTTAAGCAACAGTGAAATGTTCTGAGTGCTAAGACCTCATTTTCAGGCAGCACATTACAACACCCTTTGGGAGCCATTATAATCAGGAGCCTGTTATTTCTGCACCTGGGGCAGCAGTAACTGTAGCTTTGGCTTCGTTTGGGAGTCTTTCATATGGGATCATAAGAACACAGAAAGAGCTCTGCATCTGCTATGTGACATGAAATCTGCCAGAAATGGTCTGCTCCTGAAAGGTTATAGGAGTACAGCAGATGTTCACTAATAGAAATGGAGAAGCACCTCTTCACTGTAAGATACAATACAACAACTGCTTCTTAACGAAGCTTCTTAAGTTCCTAAAATCTCAAAACCCTTTTCATGAAACTTCCGCTCAACTACACTGTCTTAAAAAACACTTTTGTTCACAGCTCCAGCCGAGTGTATAGTGGACAATTGTCTGTGGTGCCACAAAGACAGCGCTGTCTGTAGCACAAAGAATGGGGAAGCAAACGTGTGCAGAGGAAGTGTGCGACTCTACGGACACAACGCAACACCTCATATTCGAACGATACTCAGTAACCAGTGGTTATGAACAACAGCTGTTTGTTCCCTTGGAGCCAAGAGAACATCTCCAGAGCATTCTGAAGTTCATGCGAGATTTAGGCCTCCAGAGCTCAGCAGGAACCCTGAAGAAATTGGTTTTGGCATTTAAGCACTACAGCACTGAACATAGTGGAATAGGAATGCATGTAAGAAGGAGTAAGCTATTTTTTTGTACATATTTAGTTCCTCTGGGAACCAGTTGTTCAAGACAAATAACCTTTTATGCCACATTCAAGCATTTTTTCCAACATAGTGAATCCACATAAAAAAAGCATCTCACTTTGCATTATTAGAATTTTAGATTTTATAAGTTTGTGACTTACAGGCAGTCTGGGTGGGGCTCTCCAAGATATTGGAATTATGAAACACACTTGTGAGACACACCTATAGTCTGGCACACACTTGTGTGCTTTTAAATACCACGTACCACACAAATGCATCCAGCATATTCACTGACTGTACTGTAGACTGCATTGTGATTTTACGTGATGAATACGTTCTGGAGCATGACAAAATAAATGTTAATCTTCAACAATGTGCATATTACCATAAGTCCATATTACGAAACAGGGCCTATAGAACACATTGCTTCAAGAGTCTTAATAGAATCATGGAGATCAGAACCAATAATAATACGCATAACTCTCCAAAAGTGCACTATTACACATGCAATAATGGATTCCACACCCTATGCAATAACGCGTGCTCAGTTACAACGCACAGTCAGGACTGTATGGATTCGAACCCGTCGCTATTTGGTCATGACACCCCGGTGCGTGCGTGCTTGCTTGCTTGCTTACTGTTTAAACATTTTCTCCATGTCCTTAATCTGCTTCCTGGAGAACTCCTTGAACTCAGTGTACGGGTTGAATACTTTCATGCTGGGCTGTTGGTGCTCGCCGACTCCCTCGTTCAGTTCGCCACGGCGCTGCAGTTTGGCTCCCAGCTCGGAGTCGGCGTTGGCCGTGGACTCTTTCTCGTGCGCGCCGTTTTCATGAGTTCCATCCACGGCTTGCGGCTCCTCCTCGCCCTCCTCTATCTTAAGCCGCCGATGAAGCTTCTCTGACAGCTCGTTCGAGGCCATTTTCCTCTATCTAACTGATTATCACAAGCTCGCTGCCCACTAGACAAACCACATGGGTTTTTAAAACACCTAAGTCTACAACGTCCAGAGTCCGTACGCGACTGTCTTTAGTAGGTAAAGGTTTTTTAGGTTATCTAAAAAAAATTTTTTTTAAATAATGTACCAAGAGCTTGAGCCGGTCAGCGGCTCATTCACCGTTCCGCACAATTCAAACGGACAGCGCGCGCCTGTGTGTAGAGTTCGCGTGAACAGCGGCAGAATAACTACGCAGATGGTTGTGACGTCACAACACGCCTCTTAAAGTGGCCACACGGATACAGTGCCCGCGACAATACCTGTAAATTTTCATATATAAACCACATTTAAAACAACGATATTTGCCTAAAGTGCTGTACATAAATAAGAGTAAAATAAATAAATAAACAACGAATGATAGTAATGAGTAATAAAAATACTGAAAATGTAAGCGTAAAAAGAAATGGGTACGTTTTGTTTTTGAAACAAAACTAATGATTGTGTTGTGGTATTTGGGAACAATGTACAGATCAATAGCTTCGTCTTAAATGTCTTCTAAGATGAGGCTCAACTGAGTTTAGTCTCAACTAAGACCCAGGAATATCCAGGAGTGATGGACCAGAAGGCCTCAAAGACCTACAGTAGAAGCTGAGTATAAAGCAGGTCAATGAAGCATTAGGGGACTAGTGCATTACATATATATATATATATATATATACACTCAGGGCAATAGAGAGAAAGAGAGAGAGAGAGAGAGAGAGAGAGAGAGAGAGAGAGAGAGAGAGAGAGAGAGAGAGAGAGAGAGAGAGAGAGAGAGAGAGAGAGTACTGCGCAAAAGGTTTAGGCAGGTGTGAAAAAATGCTGTAAACAAAGAATGCTTTCAAAAATGGAAGTGTTAAACATTTATTTTCATACATGAACAAAATGCAGTGAATGAACAAAAGAGAAATCTAAATCAAATCAATATTTGGTGTGACCACCCTTTGCCTTCAAAACAGCAGCAATTCTTCTAGGTACAATTGCACACAGTTTTTGAAGGAACTCGGCTGGTAGGTTGATCCAAACATCTTGGAGAACTAACCACAGATCTTCTGTGGATGTCGGCTTTCTCACATCCTTCTGTCTCTTCATGTAATCCCAGACACACTCAATGATGTTGAGATCAGGGCGAATGTGGGGGCTATGTCATCACTTCATGCTGATTTGAAAGCAAATGGTAGTAACACCAATTGTCTCATATATGTTAACCCTGAGTACTTTTTGTCTTATTTTTTCCTCCTCTCTGTTTATTGCCCTGAGTATTGTCCTGGTTGCAATACACAATATTATATTTGCTCGTGATGTTTTTTATATATAGAGAGATATATAGATATATCATATCTCATGACAGATTCATGTAAACTATTATTATAAGTGCTTTGTAATTTGCATTTTGCATATGCATATTTTGTATAAATCATCTCACACACACACACACACACACACACACACACACACACACACACACACACACACACACACACACACACACACACACACACACATACACATTTTATATCAATGTATTATTACACATTAGATTAGTGCTGTGGAATCCATAGGTTTCTATGATTAGATTCATTCATAACTCTTAATATGCTCTTCAAACAGGTGCAAGAGTGTGTGGGTTTTTACTATGAGTGTGTGTGTTTGTCTTTGTGCACGTTTTGCATGGATGATTAAAAAACTGAATGAGTCAGCTGGAGCAGTGGGCTGATTTGTGTCTCATGGGAAGCTGAGTAGGGTTCTTGCACTGACTGGCACACACACACACACACACACACACACACACACACACACACACACACACACACACACACACACACACACACACACACACACACACACACACACACACACACATATACACACACACACACAGACCCCTCCACAAGAGAGGAGGAGCCATATAGACACTGAAATCCCCAACTACCTGCATTCTCTCCATATAAGGAGAAAGACAGAATGAAGCGTAGGATTTCTCCACACTAAGGAGGCGGTGTGTTTGTCACTCATCATCTCACTTCACCCTCCAATAAAAAGAAAGCTTTGTGACTATAAATAAAGATTCTCTTCAACTTTTTGTTTTAGAAGCAGAAGTATGCCCAAAGTGCACATGTACTCAAAGCATGAATAATCATTAACAATTTTCAAATTCAAATCAAATCAAATTTTATTTGTTACATACACATACATACAGAGTACGCCATGCAGTGAAATGCTTTTTACATCTGTCCGGTATTCATGCATAGAAAGGAATGTAATTAAGGATAAAAATAAAACCAAAAGGAGGTAGATAAATAAAAATGATAAACTATGTAAAATATATGAAAATATATTTTATAAATAAAATATTACATAAAATATGTATTTAGTTAACATACTGTAGATGGTGGAGATCATCATGCAATGGTTGTTTATGTTCAGTTTTTCACTTTTTTATATAATTTATGTTTCATCTAAGATCTGCTAAAAGAAAGACATTACACCAAAACTACACTTTACTACTATAAAGCACTGACCAGACTACTGACTTGTGACTTGAGGAGTGAATATAAATGTAACATAACCATCTGTTTCTCTTCCCCTACAAGACAAACCTGGGTCAATAAGGGGTGACACCATAACATTCATCATGTCATGGGAAAGAAACACAGGAAATAACCAAAAGACTGAACACGTTTGCTTTGCAACTCTATGTATACAATCCTACATGTAACAGCTACCATGGTAGTGTTGTGTTGTATTATAATGGGACGGAAGCAATACATCTTTATGGTACAGAAGTAATTCCTCTTTTTTAGTATGCTATACAACACTCATTCATCACAAGCAACAAACTACGTGACAGACAGATACTGACAGAGATGATAAAGTCGCTGGACTTTGCACTTAAAAATACAATACGGTTAAAAGACGACAAAAAGAAAAATTATCTTCTGTTCTTGGTCTGGAGAGTTTAAGATAAAGCTGGAATTATTGTAGATGTAAAGTTGACACAGGTGGTAAAAGCACCCAAATAAATCACTCAATTAAATATATCACAGATTAAATAAAAGTTAGAAATGTTAAAGATTACATTATAGAGATGATTATAGAGAAAGCTTTGGAAGCTTTCTAACATTGGAAAAAGTAATGAGAAGACTGTGGAAACAGCCAAAGTCAAAGACAAGTGTTGACAGAAAATGCCTTGTACTTTCTTACTTTGTTTTCCATTCAAATTACATGAATATTGAAGTTTTTTGTACACAATTTAATTTGTCAAAAAAAAAAAACAACAACTTTTAAACAGGGCTTAAAAGGGGTTTTTAAGGCATTATATGCTTTAATAAAGTAAGATTCAGTCACAATATTTGGAAATCATGCACCCTTGACAAGGCCACTTCAGGATTCCAGAGCAGTGAGTCATTATGATAGTGTTGGCTTTTGGGATGGTGTATCAGAAATACTGTGATTTCCTTCAGGGCCATCAGTATAGACAGAGAGTTTCTGACTGCAGTAAAAGTTAGACCTTAAACAACAGAAATATATTCTTATAAAGAGCAAAATACCATGTAATACATTTAACAAATATTTGCCATTTTTACATTTTCTTATTTTAAAATCATCTTCAAGGCTTTACAAATGCCCCTAAGAATATTACTGATTTAAATTTGTTGTAGTATGTCTAATCATGTACATGCCACATTTTGTGCATTATATTGTCAGACTATAAATCATAGAAACCATAATATATACTAACAGTCAAAAGCTTAAACATTCTTGCTCATTCATTTTTTCTCATTTATTGTTGAAAATAGATTATGGAATATTAGAACAATATATATTTTAACATGAAGCATTTGTGTACTTTATATTACCAAAGACACTAAAGAGGACTAATGGCCTGAGGCTAACAAATAGCATTGCATCATTTTTACACTCCTCTCCATCTGCAAGTGCAACAATCTTGTCACTTTGAGAGAAACAGTGCAGATAAAGCAGAGAAAGCCTGTATGAAAGCCTGTAATGTAATGGCTGTTAAGTGTTCACACTAAACAGATCAGCCAAAGTAAAGAGATCAGCCAAAGTTCACTTTACAATGCATTAAGATAATGACTTACAGTCTGAAGTTATACGATTGATTGACAACATAAATAGGAAGGTTTCTGATAGTGTAAAGGTTTCTGTGAGGCATTTATTTACCATTTATGAAAGGAGTCAAATGTAAAGCTGTTCAATAAAGTTGCCAGGCACAACAGTTTTCAGTAACATAGCGAGTTGTAGTTTGTTTTATTTTAATTTCAGCAAAGAGAAAAAAGGCAGGCTGATGAGGAAACTATTAGTTATAGCTGTTATTCATTGTGATTACAGCATGCACAGGAATTAAATTGCATTAAATTCAATTTTGCAGATGTTTCACAATACTATAAACAGATAAAAAGTATGTAATTTTTATTTAATACGTTCTTTTTTTAATAAATAATAATTATTAGTGTTGGTATGTTGCTTTTGGTATGACTTGGAATGCACTGTTATTGGAAAATAATGAATAAACTTCGTAATGGGCTGAACGCACTGCTCAGCCATCATATTTATAATGTTTTTGGCTACTGTGATACTGTGACTGCCATTTGTTTTGGCAAGCACAATTTACTTCACAGAGATTCAAGTGCATGTCTTATAGAAAATGTCATTAATTTTAAAGACTGAACCTGAACTAAAGTCTGTGCCTGTGACTAAAGCCTCAGTGAGCCTCAGTGAGCTGTTGTTGCTGTGCCACACTAGCTATCTTTGCAGCCATTTTGCAGCTCTCCTCTTCTTTGGGTTCGTTCATCATGGCATCCTTCTCACCCTCTGCTTGACGCTGCCTCTCCTGCTTCCTCGACTTATTCATGACTGCTACCTGTACAAATATCCCCATCCGTTTATAGGTATATACATATAAACATACACTGTAAATGTCAAACACACACAAAGGTTTTCTTTTGAACAGCATGGTCAAGCATGTAAAACCTTAATGTATGGGGAAATGTCAGTGAGTTTATAAGCCTGAGAAAATAGAGCCATAAAAATCACATTAGAGAAAAACAAATTAGTGGGTGCAGTTAGAAAAGCTATTAATTAAACAGCAGAGGTACACAATAAAACTGTAGTCAGCACAGCCTAAAGCACACTGCATGGAGAGAGGAGGTGTATAGTAGATTTTATTGTGTATTGTAGTTCAAAAAATGGTGTGGTAAAGCAGCAAATGCAATAGATCCACACAGCATAAAGAGTAGGAACTAAAACAATCTTTGTCATTTTCTCAATACATTTACTTTTTAGAATATAAAGGAAATACTGTGTATCATTTTTGAGCACAGATGTTGGGTGGATCTCAAGAGCATCTGCCAGTGCAGAGAATAAAAATGATTAATGTTAGAGAAAGTGGGAAAAAGACTTAAGAAATCGATCTATAAAATCATGAGATCATTTAGGACACATGCAGATGTGTAGGAAATACAGAGAGACCCAGTTATTGCAAACGTACCTTGCCAAAATTATTGTCTGGTATACAGTTATGATGACCAATTCTTTTACTTCTCCCTTCCTGGAAAAGAAATCTAATTATAATACTTAATAAATACATTACAAAATGGTGGAAGGTGGACAGATATTAAAAGAACACTTTGCTAAAAATGACATGATTTCATAAATCACCCACAACATGTTGGTTCAAGTTTTTAGTTTTGCAATTGAGCTGTAAGATTAATGAATGTAACATGTGAGCGACATAATTGCCGCCAGTTTATCACTGTAGAAACCAAATTCTTAAATCACCATTCACCTTAAAGATATGCACAATATTGTATGACATTCACATAATCCTTTAAGTTTTAGACTTAATATCCATGTTGCATATTAGATGCATTATGTACATATAAATAGGAGACTTTGGTTTAAAAATCTATGACAAAACTTTGGTAAATAATAAACTTACTTGAAACTTTCTGACAAAACTACCTTTTTAGATCACCTTGTACCTCTATAGGTAGAACACATAGCTGGTCTTTCTTCAATACACACTTTGTTCTAGTCAATTTCTTGCCCTTTCTGTGTTGTATTTGTATAACTAAAAAGTGTCTATGTATGATAGCTGCACCTTATTATTTTATTTTTTGATAATTTTATCTTTTCCAGACTTCGCCTCTCATAGACACAAAATATTATTTAAAAAAAATGCATATCACAAAAGCATGCTGTAATTTCTTGGCTGTAAAATTATGTCAGTGTCAGCGTCATTTCTGTGCAACGTTGCTATGTTAAGTGTGAGGTTAGTGTGACATATAAAACAGTGAGTTGAATCATTAGATTCTAAATAAAGAGTATTTATTTCTTTTGAGATTTAAAGGACCACCATTCATGAGTATTTTAAAGCCATTTTCCCCAGGATTTACTAAAACACCACTCTCGTGACCCTAGACACAGAGCACAGAGCCAGCACACACTTCCGGTTCCTCAAGGCCTCCTTCATCTCAGCAGGGCCTGTGAAATAAAGAACCATAGCGGAACCTGGGAGTTTTGATCTTGTGACTGAATAATGCAGTGTGTGTCTAAAGAGCCGGTTCCATGCTCATGGCTCTTTGCACATTAATACAAACCTTTCACCTCTGGATAGTCTGTCTGCTGTCTGTCTGTCCTCCTTTCAGTTGTTACTAACTGTTTTTAATGTCTGACTCCTTTATTTGTCTTCATCTCTGTCTGGCAATACTGCCTGTCTTTCACTTTATTGTATGTCTTTCTGTCTGTCATTTCTGTCCATCTATCTGTCTGTCTGTCTGTCTGTCTGTTATTCTTCTCCTGTCTGCCTGCGTGCCTGACTGTCTATCTGTCTATTGGTCTTTGTTTCTTTTCACATTGTCTATAAGCTTGGATATACTTCAAGTAATTGCAGTTAATTTTACACTATCCTGTTCTCTCTGTGTGTGTGTGTGTGTGTGTGTGTGTGTGTGTGTGTGTGTGTGTGTGTGTGTGTGTGTGTGTGTGTGTGTGTGTGTGTGTGTGTGTTACCGTGCTCTTCCTGTGGTTATTGCAGTGCTGTAGCTTGGTCTGTGTTTCCTCAAGGGTCTGGCGTAGTGTACTGCTCTCCAGTTTCAATGAAGCCAGCTCTGAACGCACATTATCCAGCTCAGTCTGCAGCTGCTGCCCAAAGGCCTGGTTGTCCCTAGAGAAGAGATAAGAAAAGAGGCGTTTGCATACTCTTTATTAGTATGTTCCTTCAGAGATTTTATTTTTTGGCTTTTTTGTAGATTTTTGGGTCTCTGTGTATATTTATATCTAATCTAAGTATAAATCTAATCTTTTTTGAGCACCTGAGTGTTTGTATTTCCCTTTGCCTCTCTTGCAGTAGCAGGTCTTTGTTTTGGCTCTGGCTGTTCTGCAAGGCAATTTGGCTCCGTAACAGCTCCAGGTCTTCCTGTCTGAGTGAGGCCATGTGCTCTCTCTTCCCTGGCGGCAGGTGTTTCAGAGGGACACATCCTGAAAGTTGTCCCTCACTCAGCTCAAGAGCTTCACACAATGCACGTGCCAGATCCACATACTCAATAACAAACAAAGGTAATTAGCTTCAAGGGTGTGTTAGATAGTGTAAAGTAGGTGTATATTTAGCAAATTTTGGATCAGACATGTATTAGGATAATGATTATTGGCCTTTTTCCAATATTACAGTAAAAACAAAAACTTGTTTAGACCTGAACAATTGGACAGCTATGGAGGATTTATGTCAACATTTTCTGTTTTTAATTTAAGCAATATTAGCATGCTCTGCCATAAATATAAAAATAGCTGAGAACTGGCTGTGATGTTAAACAATAAGTGGCTGTGATGACGATGTGACACTCACAGCTCTGTATAACACTCATTTTTATTAAAACCATACAGAGGAAATCACCAAAGCTGCAAGTTTGTTTGTTTAACCCATAAAGCACTGAAACCAGTGTGGGGTGAAACAAATAATTTGAAAACTGATGAGAAAAGTTAAACAAATTGTAGAAATGCAACTAGGTTATAAACAGATAGACAAGATAATAGAAAAGGTCACTATATTATTAGTGACCTTTTGTCATAACAGGCATACAGGCAGACATGTGCACCCTCTCTCTGTGTCTCCCTGTCTTTCCTTCTCTCTAGCTATCTCTATTTATTCATCTATCTCTCATACACACGCATACACAGAGTGCACTCACTGTCCTCTCACTTAGCTCCAAAGCATCAGACAAGTCGAGTCTTGCTGTGCGTTCCAGTGCTGCTTCACTCAGTGCCTCAGGAAAGGCAAAGCCACTCTGCATGAAGCAAACCAACATTTATAAATCTCCTACAGACAACACACACACACACACACACACACACACGCACACACGCACACACGCACGCGCACACACACACACACACACACACACACACACACACACACACACACACACACACACACACACACACACACACACACACACACACACACTCAACATGCATACATGCACACAAATATAAGATTTGTCTGTGCACATCTAATGGCTCAAACCAATGGAGGCTTTGTTAATAATATTAATTTCAATTTTCAGTCATACCACAGATTGATAGGAGTCTATTTGTGCTGCAGATCTCTTAAACCTTTGAACTTTCATCTGAACCTGCTTCTTTTGGTCTTGTCTCATTGGCTCCCTCTGCTGGGCCAATACCTCTATAAACACACAGTACATCAGACTTCAGCACAGGAACTTCATACGTATTTACTCTTTAAGTATGTGTAGCTAGTTAGACTGCATACAAGGTCCACAACACGGTCAAGTGTAACCTACTGCATTGCCATTTCTCCTCTACCGCACTGATCCTCTCTTTCATTGCGTTCAGGGTTTCTTTGCCCTGACGCATGATTTCTTCTTGACGACAACCTTTGCACTTGGACACCTCATTAGACAATTGGCTTGGACTAACCATTATTCCCACATCCTGAAATGCAAAGAAATTAGAAAGTGTTATACATGTAGACTGTTGTCTTGTAGTACGATTTGGTGACTTGAATCATTTTGTAAGTCTGACTACTAATAATGCTAAGAATATTCTTCAAAAAAAAAACTACCGTACTAGGAGAAAGAACCATTAACATCACACACTGATCTAATTAATACAATCTTGTATAATGAAGGTAGGTGAAGTAAAATGAGATTAAGTAACTATTCTACTTAGTGATAATAAAAGTATCACTTACAGAAGAAATATAGAATCAAGATACAAGGTCTATTCATATAGAAATATACTGGCAATATTCTCATCTAGATATCATCATATTAGGTTTTTGTTTTTGAATTTTAACTGCCACTTGCTTTTATATCACAAAATATATGATTTTTCAGGCTTAAATGCAGGTCCTTGCTGAAAAGCCTATCTCAAGTTATGTTTACACGTACAGCTTCTCACTGCGACAAAGCAACCTAAACCATTATTTAGAAGGAAAGCTCGTGACTTGACATAACAGTGACAGTGACTGTTGGCAAATATGTGTGTGTCTAGCAAAGTGACAAAACTGACAAACATTTAACTTTGCAAATATTGAGCAACATGGCGTAGTGACTACAAATGGGAGTGAAGACAGTAGAGGTCATGTGACCTGTGGCTATGAGCGCACAATGGGTCAGGGAAACCGTTTGCCAGAATATACCCTGACCACAACGCATATCATTTATCTCGTATGATTTGATGCATATATACAATGATGAAACACTCACCCTCCAGAATGATTTATTTTAGCACCAAGAAAACTTCTTAAAATCTTTAAAATGCTAGTTGTGCCACCCAGTAATAAACAGTACAGGGACGTCATAGTAGAGCAACTTGGAATGAGTAGCGATAACATTTGCATGTGTGAATGTAGCTTTAGACTGAAGAAAATTATGACAAGCTTATAGACATGAACTACAACCAAATCAACAAAAATCTACAAAAATATCTACAGTAATATGGTGTATATATATAATACCGGTAATATGGTAATATGGACTGCCCTAAAACCTCTTTAAATATGTAAGTAAACATGGAGCAAACAATTTATCCAATCTATGTCCATGATTATCAGACACATACTACATTTGTGGTAGATACGGATATAGTGAAAAACACTGAAGTAATGTATGTCTATAATGTAAGGGTTACACCATGGTAATTGTCTGATAAGGGAATAATTTATTCTGCATGTACACCGGATGTCTCACCTTAGTGTGTGAGATTGTTAGGGGAAGAAGGTCTGCATGCTCTTCCCTCTCTCTCCTCATATCTGCCTCTGTTTCTCTAATAGCAGGAATGAAACGAACGGTTAATTAGTTACATACGTTATTTACATTTACAGCATTTGGCAGTATTTACAGTAGTTACAGTATTTACAGTATTTATTATAAATACGTTATTTAAAATAATATGGACGATCAGATATGATGAAAGATATTCAGAATGTGTGTGACAGTGTGTGAAGATTTTTTCTACATCATACATTAATTTCTCTCTCAGTGTCTTCAGCTCCTGTTCTTTCTGGTCAAGCAGCTCAGCGGTTACTGTTAACTTCTGTGTGAGCATGCTCAGTTGCATTCTCTGGTCCACTACTAAAGCTTTGTGTGTCTCCAGCTCCATTTTCTGCTCTTCACTCAGTTCTCCTATATTGAATAATCACTGTATGCATTAATAAAAGCAGCAGCTCTGTTAACAACCATTTGCTGTCAATTTCATATATAAAAATCATACACTTCTTATTTAAGTGCCACTGTATTCAGTTATATCTTTATCTATCATACCTTTGAGGTCAGAGAGCCGAGCATGGGCATGGGACAGGTCACGACTGAGAGAAGCAATGACCTCACCCTGTCTGACCACTTCCTGTTGGGACACTCCAAGTGATGCCCTGAAAGAGAAAAACATGCAGAGAGTTAGCTGAAAAAAATGATGACTAATTTATCATTTCAGCAGGCAGCGTTACCACGTCTCAGCTCCAAATTCAAGTCTGTTTCCTATGATTCAATCCTACATCTCAATGCATGTGCAAAATTGCCCACAGGCGTGAATGTGGTCATTTTCAATGAACTAGAACCCCATAGCAGGTATATTCCTGCTTTAATGCCGGTTAATTCCTGAGATCAGCTCTAGATTCAAAATAACCCTGCCCTGACTGTTACTTTAAATTTCTTGAGTGATAACAAGAAAAATAAGATATTTAAAAATAAGAATTTCAGCTCATCTCAATTAAAGTAGCTAATTTTTTTTTTTAGCTTCAGCATGATTTCTTTGGCACTAGTTTTAAAAATATAATACCAACACCAAGAAGAAAAATGTAAATATTTGTAATGAAATAATTCTATAGTATACAGTATTTTACCTTAAGGATTTCACTGTCTGCTTCAGTTGCTGCTGCTCTTCTGTTTGCTCTAATGAAACATTGGGTTTGACATCCTCTATCTTGTTAAGTGCTTCTATGGGAAATTTAAATGGAGACAAATTTTATTAAACACATGAAACCTAAACCCTGCGGTTAATAGGACAATTAGCAACTGCATGTTTAGGCCAGATGAGCCTACAATCCTGCACAGGGTAAACAATACAATGGGGAAAACTTATCAAAAGTCCTTTATAAATCAATGGTATATTGGGTATCTGGTTGTTAGATAGTACATGGAGTTTGTACACTTTTCTTACTACAAGCATAAGGATTTTAAAGGTTACAGTGTGATTCTGGTTCTTCATACATCTTCAGACTCCACAAAGTTCACAGCATCTTGTCTTTAAATATTATTACGTGAACTCCAGTTATGGTCTACTGACTGTTTTGTCTGACACAATCAGAGATACATGTTTGTAGACAGGCTACAGGAAAAGATTTGGCTGGTCATTTGCAACATCAGTGAAATATATGGTACTTCTTAC